>NC_064928.1:85906136-86136136 GCF_023897955.1 Schistocerca gregaria
CTGCACACAGCATCAGTTAAGACAAATTCTGTTTCTTGGATTAGAATTGTGAGGGATCAGCTGCCCGCCATAGAAATAGAAGATTTGTTCATTGAAATGGAACTATGGAAGGAAAACAACATTTTGAAGAAGAACATCTCTACAGTTCGTTCTCTACCACTAGTTGGACGAATTGCTCATCGTTCTTGATGCTAAAAACAAAAAAGTTCTCATGGCAGTGTTGGACTGCATGGACCTCAAATATACATTTTACCACAATCTTCGTACTCCACAATTATATTTCCAAAAGGAATGTGACAGCTAGCTGTAAATATATTTGTAAAGGTAATTTGGAGTTTCTGTAGCCATTTTGCAAATACAACTTATATTTCGTAGCGTCAAAACCATTGTTTGCTTCTCCTGTCAAACTTTCTTTTCGTTACTTAGTTACTTCTCCATCTCGACGCCATAGCTACAGAAAATATTGTCTCTGAGATATAACTTTAAGCGGCAGGTTTAGTATTATGAAGTTATAACACAGTAATTATCTTAGTAATTCAACTATGTCCACATTGATTCGGTGTACCAAACCGATATAAAAGTTTCCTAGTTTAACTGTGGTTCCGAAGGAAATGCCATATGTGATGCACAGTATTACTGCTTATGCCTTCCCAACCGGGAATGTGCTAGTTAAGCTGACCCATCCGTGGCTTATCTTAATGAATCGGCGCGTAGTATTTCCTCCCAACAGTTTTTTGTGGATCTTTTGCAGATTTTGTCCCTCGAAGCAATTCTTCCGGCGCATTAGATTCTTCAGAGGATGCAGGCAGGACACTTGCGGTTATAAGTGGACATGCGGGTAGCTAATTTACTTGAAAGCCATTACGAAGTATTTATTAGGAAACATAGTAAAACAGCTACAATTTAACAGTCTGAAACGATTCACCCCAGGAAATTCACAAACTACATTTGGATGGTAAAGCTATCACTAATAATAGACTTCACGTACGACTGGGGAGATAGACGCATAACCGAAATCACTTGCTTAAACCGTAAAACTTCGTAGCTCTTCGTTCATCTTCGCTAATTTAATAACATTCATTTGTCTACTGAATTAGCTGCGTAGCGATATTATGGTATTAAAGTGATGATGACCCGTAGACTCCTAGTATCTAGTGATGGAAACGACCTAATGAAAACCACCGATTTATTGGAGCATTACATGTCGGCTGAAATATCCATTCATTCTTTTGACTGAAACCAGCAGCCTAAGGGGGCAACCGAATGGAAAGAATCGAATTAGTCAGCTGTAGTTTTAATCCATTCATTCATTGATTTCTTCCTCCTGAAACCAGTCAGTCTCTGGGTGCAACTGAATGAAAAGTCGTCACAATCCGGAGGTGTTTTGCGTACTGACTGAGTTATGCTTTCTTTTCAAGTGAAACATGTCTGTAGTTTTTACGTCGGTTTGTGACATTATGTGATTGCCTTATCATTTTAAATCATTCACAAATCGAGCAGTCGCTCGGCAACAGCTACAGTTAGCAAATAATGTTGCGAGAATGTAAAAGGTGAACGACCTGTGACGTAACGTGTTTATTGTCGAAGCGCCGTCAGAGGTGCAATGAGTTACCGACTGAAAACCGCGGCGCGAAAAACGGACAGAAGAAGAACACTATATACATTTTTTTTTATGTACGAGATATTCTCGATGCGCAGTTGCTTTTCTTCTCTTGTCTCTTGTAACTTGTGTCGGACGCGCATGTCTTGCCGCCGTATTATTATTGTTAAAAATAATATTATTTTAGTGTAAAGTAAAAGTGCAATACCGCATAGCAGTAGATTTATTGTGCGACGTGCCTGTGAAAACGTCAAAGGAATTATTTTCATTACGAGAAAGGCCAGTCAAAACGGCATCCATATTAAAATCCTTCATTGCAGTGTAAGTTCATCTATAGATTGCCATAAATTCAGAGTTAAATGGAACTGGTGTATGGATTATTTATTTAGTATAGAATCTATGTCTCACTCCTTCATGAAGTTATTTAATTTTCTTTATGTTTCTGCCAAAGAGAGTGTTCACAGTCACGAATTCTTTCGTCTAAATCGTACGGAAGTTGAATGTGGCGAAATATTTTCTCCGCGCCATATTCTACTGGTAAATGCATGATAAACTACGGTCCCTTGGGAAATTCATGTTGAGCTATCCAAAAATAATTATATTTTGAATAGGCACTTACTCTCTTCTGCAATGCAACTTCCGACTGATCAGACCATCCAACAACAAACAGCCGCACACCGTCGGCGTTCGCAAATTATTTCCACCACTGATTACAGCTATATGTTACAGCACAAAAGTAAACATATTGTTATAATTAGCGACTACGAACGGGGACATTTATAACTGTATGTTTATGTATACACATTACGGAAACATATCGTTATAGGTTGAAGTACGAGTTCATTCGTTTAGTCGACTCAAAGCAGTTCAGTAGTTTAGTTATCTAGTTATTCTTCTGAGAGAAAGCAATCTGTAGTACTTTAAAAAGATGAATTAAATAAAGCAGTAGTAGTATTATACACTATAAACATTGCCCCAGATAAATATACGTAAAGACATCTCAGTGGATACATACTGCTTTAATTATGTACCAAAAGACTAATTCTTGTTTTCATTTTTTAAAACTGCCGAATACATTGCCCCAGGTGGATTTAACATGTAACGAATAAAAAAAACATCATTGGGAGTTCAAAGATGAAATAGGAGAGAGAAAGGAGAAGAGAGTTGCTGACAACGAGGAACAGACAGTTCAGAGTTCAACAAGTGCAGAAGTTCTGTTAGGAGTCAATGAGGGGGAAGAAAGGAAATTGCCAAATTTTTGCGACTGTTTTCCTAGAAAGGTGTGTGATTAAGTACATAAAGCGGCCTCTGAGAGAGATCGTTGCGCTGCTCCACGTCAGCGTCGTGAGGCTGACTGGGCCAAGGTACAGCCGGTGAGAGGAGGTGGCGTGTTGGCCGCTGCTGCCGCGCCACCTCCTTTGACCGGCTGCGAACCTGCCACAAGTCCCGGCAATGCCGCGCTCGCGCCGGCTACCGCGCCACCTCCTAGCGCCGGCTGCTCTAGTAACATTAAGCCATTCTGTTGTTTCTTCCTGAACGAAAAAACATCGACTGAACGGCAAACAGCCGACTGGTCAGTCGGTTGTGGAAAACGGTCGGTTGGCCCATCACTACTTTGTATTCAAACCATGTTTCACATTTTTTTTATCGAAAAAGTGCTGAGACTTGTCGCTAGTAACATAAAGCAGCAGATGTCAAGAGTTGTGAGCGATTGCGTTCTTACAAAAGACACAAGATGGCACTTGTAAAAGCACCTGAGCTGGCATGGATATGTGAGCGAGTCAACAAGCCACTTTTACTCGTGGCCAACCGTTCATTACTGTGTTACTCATTCGGCACTAACGTTACTAGCAGTTGTTAGTACGACGAAATGCCTCCGAAACCTGATCGATACAAACTATTTTCCGTTCAAATGCCTCTGACCACTATGGGACTTAACTTCTGAGGTCATCAGTCCCCTAGAACTTAGAACTACTTAAACCTAACTAACCTAAGGACATCACACACATCCATGCCCGAGGCAGGATTCGAACCTGCGACCTTTGTAGTGATGGGGTAAACTGCGATTTTCCGATATCAGTGATTTCTGTGAATGCTACTTTTCAGTATCTGCTATTCTTAACTGTGATTTGTCGCAGTTAAGAGTCGCAGTTAAGGAACGTAGATCGCGTATCCCTCCGCCACTGCTATTTCTGCGATTTCTGCTACTTCTGCGATTTCTGCTACTTCTGCGATTTCTGCGACTTCTGCTACTTCTGCGACTTCTGCTACTTCTGCGATTTCTGTGACTCCTGCGATTTCTGCGACTTAACACCGTATGAAAAAATTACATCTGCTCACACAGAAAATTGCATCTCAACAAACCTGTCATTGGTAAGTAAGTTTTACGTTTGTTCTTCCGCTGGCTTTAATTATGTATTAAAGAAGCAACTGTGAAAATATTAATAGTGTAATTAATATGTAAGTAGCCATACAGTAGCGTAATAGTTCGTGTTTAGAAAATGAATTCTAACATATTGTTATGTTCACAGGTACCCGAACTACATTTCAGTCACTCAGTAAATTGATAAGTCAAATAATCATTGTCAGATCTGGAGAAATTGCCACTGCGTCTTTAGACCGTTTTCGTCAGACGAGAGGTTAGTTTCTAAGTGTTTCGATGGACTTCATTACTTCAGTGAGATCGTTCTTGCAAATATGAAATGTACCCCATTGAGTGGCTTTCATTACAGCAAGTATTAGCAATCTACTCTGTCAATTATATTGCTTGTAATTAGTGACAGCAAAAATTGTTTAATAATCCTTGTGATTTTGCAGACACAGTTCTGACTCTTAATTACTGGCTGCTGTACGTATCTATCCACATCAAGGCTGTTGAGAGAGACTCGTGAAGATTCAAGACAGCTCTTAGAGGATTTGCAGTTTAAAAGTGACATAATTGTGAAATAAGTGTGCAGATGAGTGATTAAACTGTGTTTTATTGAAGTTGTTATGCGATTTTAAAGGAATAATAAATGTTAAATACAGTGAGTGAATAATGAAAATCTCATTTTCCACATGTTTAAACCGTCCTACACCCGTAATTTTCCGCCACTTATATACTGGTAAACACTACTTGGAGAGCCGGCCGCGGTGGTCTCGCAGTTCTAGGCGCGCAGTCCGGAACCGTGCGCCTGCTACAGTCGCAGGTTCGAATCCTGCCTCGGGCATGGATGTGTGTGATGTCCTTAGGTTAGTTAGGTTTAAGTAGTTCTAAGTTCTAGGGGACTGATGACCACAGCAGTTGAGTCCCATAGTGCTCAGAGCCATTTGAACCACTAGTTGGAGAGTGACATGCCGCCCCCCCCCCCCCCTTCTCCACAATCTTGGTGTGACACTGACCTGTAACATATCACGAAGTCTACAATATGCATTTTGAGGCTGTTGATATGAAAGTGGGAAGTACAGATTTTCCAGTTAAATCAGGAATAGCTTAAGTGCAGTACTTGAAAGTAACACAGGGAAGGTTACTTATGTAGGTGGTAGTAGTGTCGGCAAAAAGTTCGTGTGTGTGAAGTTGCCATGTAGAACACCAGGTGTAAAACTTTTATCCCGAGTCTTGAACTGTGTCGGAACAAAAGTGAGGCATTCATATGACTCAATAATGCTGTCTGAGTTCTGCTGTGTTAACATTGCAAAGTCCTGTAGGTATGTGGAGTATTAACCAAACTTGTCATATTGGAAGCAGACTCACATTTGTTACGTTACTTGATATTTTCAGGAGAAAAAGGCAATGTTGCTCCTTATTAATATAATACATTCAGAGTCACAGCTGTGTTTGACCAACCATAACTGATGCTGAATGTGCATGTCGTCATATAATGTGAAGGGCTTATTTCAATAGTGGTACAAGTCCATTACCTCCACTTTTCTGTCCATAATGATTATGAAATTAATGATCCAAACAAACATTAATAAAGGTTCATTTCTAGCAAGAAGCCATATGCTTGAATATTTCTGGTATCTCAACTGTAGATTTTTCAGCGCTCATTTAACTTTACGACTCCGTATCTCAAAATGAACAAAAATTGACTTGTACCACTCATGAAATAAGTCCTTCATATGCTCACACAGCACACCGATCTCGTGAGGCACAAGGCTCTCATAACGAAGTACGTACGTCGTTCAACAGATAGCACTAGGAAAAGAATGTTAACTGCGCTTTTTAGTTGCTACTTGCGACTCTTAGTTGCGACTTGTCACGGAAATCACAGTTAGACTACATAGCGTGTCGCAGAGATGAGCGTAGTACGAACTGCGCTTTTTAGTTGCTACTCGCGACTCTTAGTTGCGATTTGGCACTGAAATCGCAGAAAGCAGTATGGAATTCGGCCAACAGATGGCTCACGGCGTTTAATGTGAAACGCTACTTGCGACTGCTAACTGTGACTGATATCGCAGTTAGATTTTGTAAAGTTATTATTGTGATATCTGTGACTTCTCAATCACTGTGATTTCTAACAGATACGCGATTTCCTGCCCACCACTACTACTTTGTATTAGCTGCGTCAAAAGTGGACTTTTTAATATGTAACACACTCTAACAAGGGAATGGTCAGACTTGTCATGCCGAAACATGTATTGCCTTTTTTTACCACTGTTATTTAACTGTGCAAAACGTCCGTATGCAAAATTGTAGCTGCTGACATGAACTGGAAGTCACCTAAAAAAAATGACCAATATGGCTGTGTTTCCTGCTTGGCGCTTGCAGTGGCGGCTGGCCACCCCTGGAAAGGGCGAGTCGCGAGAGTTCTGCGCGTGGTCGGAAGTGCGGCCGTCCTATCGTGGCGTTCACTAAAGAGGAATATCGCTGCACGGTTTTGGTGGAAAGGGGAAACGAATATTCGTTTCTGTGCCATGCACGTCCTTTTAATTTCTGGTACGTATTTCGAAACATACCGTCCTGAAATTGGTTAGAGATGTGAAAGATGTTCTGTACATGTTCATCTATACTCCGCAAGCCACTTCACGGTGAACATTCAGTCTCCCCTCACAGGTGATGGCGAACCCTGTAAACGTTTTGCTGCTTGCCATTGAGATATACCACAGACGCCAAATGAAGCAATCAACAGAAAACACGCGTGAAGACTATGTGTTGTGCGACATGGTTGTTAAACTTCTAGACGAGCATGTAAATGGCGCTGACATGTGGCTAGAAACAACTGAAACACTCGATATTGCAGACTGCGAATCTACAGACGGTGAAGACACCGACGGAAGTTGCACTCATGAAGACTTTTCGAGTGATAGTGCCACGTACCGCCATCAATTATCTCCGAAAGTAACACCAGCAACTACAATTACCTTATCAGACAAAGAAAAAGCGGTGACGTATTGGTTGAACGATAGTGGTAAGAACGCCTGTGTGTCAGTGCTGTTCAAAATAAGTATCGCTTTGTCCGTTCTGAACGTGAATTGTATAGATGGAAAAAGGAAGTCGCTGGACGACGTAAGAATCGACTGGAAATTTGCGACGGAGATAAATGCGCGACTTTTTGAGCTATTTACCGATGCCAGACAACAGTCATTTAGGGTTAGCGATACAACTTTGCGTGATTGGGCGTTAGAGATTGCCAACGCGATAGGCGCTAAAGAATTTACAGCTTCTCAAAGTTGAATTAGTCGCTTCAAAAGATCACATAAAATTGTGCCAAGAAAAATAACAAAATTTGTATCGAGAAACAGGTCGGAAAATGAAGTGACACAAATCAAAATGATAGAAGCTTTTCTTGCGAATGCAAAAAAATAAGATCGCTATTTTTAGTGAATCGAACGTGTACGATGCAGACCAGTCAGGTTTTCAAAAAGAAATACGTGCGGAAATAACACTGTCATTCAAAGGGGAAAAACATAGTGACGCGATTGCGCAGTCCACAACTGCACTCACCCATTAATACACTATAATGCCCATAATTAGTCTGGATGGTTCATTGCTGCCTGAACTATATATGCATCTTCAAGAACCAGCTGGACGTTTTGGACCACGTGTCAAAAGAACACTGTTCTACGCAAACAATCTTGTGGTAGACGCATCGAAGTCTGGATAAATGGGAAATGAAAACGCTACACTTTTCATCCGTCATGCTTTTCTTCCATTCTGCGGGAACAAATTTCTTCTCCTTCTAGATTCGTTGTCAGGTCATAAAAGGTCTGATTCATTAAAAGCTGTATTTCGAGCCCACCCAGAAAAAAAATGTAGAGATACTTCAGATTCCACCCGGCACGACGAACTAACTCAACCTTTAGACAGATAATTTTTCCGTCAGTGGAAGGAATTTTACATCAAACTAACAGAGAAAATTATTGTGTGCAGATCACTGCAGTTTGCTGTCTATCACCGTGACAATATTCTCAAGCTGCAGTCAGAAGTACATTGTCAATTTTCCTCCCCACGTTTTCAGAATCTGATGAAATATGCGTGGCACTCCTCGAAATGTACTTATACTAGGTCTGATTCATTCCTAACACCAGCCCAGTTTTGTGTACGGACATCTAACAACGTCTGCGATTCGCAGGGCTGTCATATGTCGTCTTTGCTTGTATATTCTCTCTGCTGTGGCAAGAGAGAGGCGCGTAGCTAACGCCACCTTGTCCCTAGATGGCGGTGGTATAACGTAGCGGGACAGGTCAGGGTTGTACATGAGGCAGTTATAAGCGCGGAAACCACGCGATAATAATGTCTTACTTCATAAAATTGTTTGCAGACTTCCAGGTCATGTCAGCAGCTAAAATTCTGCATACAGACTTCTTGCAGTGCTAACTCAGAGTGGTAAAAAAAGCAACACAGGTTTCGACATGACAGGTCTGACCATTCCCATGTAAGAAAAAAAAAAAAAAAAAAAGAAAGAAAAATGACGCAGCACGAGGGAATTATCTGAATGGGATGAAAATCGGTAGATGATGGAATGTACGTGTGTAGACAAACAACGGAGAACAATTTCAGAAAAATTGCGTCATTTATTCAAGAGGAGATGCTAACGCTTCAGGAGAGGTGTGGAATTTAATCCATTATTTTTTGTGGGATCTGAAATTTAAAAACCTCACTCACACTGGCCTGATCTAGCTTCACTGATCAGGATAGTAAAAAACATGTGTATATTAAGGGAAATTTCATACACAAAACAGGCTTATCACATTCACACAGTTCAATACTGTTCTATCCTGATTAAATTGAGCTTAACTTAAATTCCATTAGGCAGTGAAGCAATTTCGAAGTCTCGGTGCGACGAAAATTGTCAGTCGATCTCCTGAAAACATTTGTAAGAATTATTAACTTTCGGTGATCACATGGGGAAGACCGGAGATCTGCTGGTAAGACCGTGTTAGTCTATTTATTGAAAGTAATTAAGTGGATATCTTGAGCGTACAAAAACGGCAGGTTCGTCCAGTGTAAATCAGACGTTCCCCACTCAGACACTGTCAATAATAATCAGTTAAATAATACGCGAACACACTTACTTTAGTTTAGTTCATGTATTAAATTCCTTCTCATACAGAATCTCATCAAGATGACAACTAGCTGAACAATACATACATATACATCTTCATTATTTCACGGCTAATTGGCAAGATCTGAATCATTCTTTTCATAAGAGAAAACATAGATAGCAGAGAAGCTATTCCATGGAGTAAATGCACGCTCCAAGGAATAATAGGGCTTGAGACTACTTGATAATCATCGTATATTAAAGTTTAGGAATCGGTAAGATAAGAAGAGATATTTCGAGTTATGCACTGAGTTATATAATTTATAAAATCTCTGACAATATCGCGGAGAGACCGCTGCAAGAAACATTACAAGGACATTGGCGCAAAGTCTGATCAGTAACTTTACACCACCACCTCTCTTCCTTACCGGCCAAATAATGGCAGTGGGAACTATTTCCACCACCAGGATTCAAACTGGCTTACGTGGCAGTCGAGCGTCACCGCGAAAGCGTGCGTTAACGACCTTTTTTTTCATTTTGTTCTTTATTGTTCTTTGCGTTTGGTAGGGGTCACATGGCATCCGTTGAAGTTCGCGTTTCTTCCTTCCACCCAGTTCTTTACAGGGCAGTCAGCCCTCTGACCGAATTCGCTGAGCCGGCGAGAATAGTCGTAATATTACATGTACGTATTGTGTATGGGCAGTGTAGTCGAATGTTTGTGTTGTATAGTGATGATGAATCCAGGTGCCGGCACAATCCTCGCGAAATGCATCAAGGAGACCGCCAAGGTAAACGTCCCTAACCGACGGAAAGATCACCGTAAGGTTTGGTATGCAAACCAGGACACTGGAGCAAAGTCTAGTTAGTGATTGAGAACTTTTCATCACAACCTCTCCTTGCCAATCAAATTCCGGGAGTGAAAATAATTTCGGTTATATGGTTTCGAACCGGCTTACCCAGCAGCCACTTTACCGCATAAGCATGCATTAGCGACTTCAGATATAGAAGGTGTCCAAATTGAAGCCTTAGAAGACGTTCAAAATGTATCTGTACATAAAATCAGATACACCGGTACCTCCTAGCCATCCTAGCATCAGTAAGGTACTGTATTTCAGGCAAACCTCATTTTCAGCATCCGTAAACGCCTCAAATCAACAAGTAGGCCTACCTCTCGCCAAAAATCAATGTGCCTTCTGTCCGTACTTCTTCCACAACGACTAACTCATGACTCTCACCCATCGTTTTGCTCTACCAAAACTACTGTTTGGCAGTTTTGTTACGCTACATAAATGACGTAGTAAATGGTATGATTACCGGCAGCAATGGTAGAATTGGTAGAAAATGGACATGTAAGAGAGGAAATGGCAACCCATGACTTCTCTTTTTTGTTTGTTTGTTTTGCACATAATTAGAACCGCACATCATTCAGTGTTAGTCCATTGTTTATTTTATATCCTTAGGGAATATGAATTACGTTTCATAAGTGATAAAAATTAGTTATCACGTAACTTCTCCGCTTTTATGTGACGAAAGCAATTACTTTTTATGAAAGTACGGTTTACATGCACACACATAAAAAATATATAGCATTATTGTAGTTATTTTGTACTCAATAGAAAGTTGTTCGTCACGATCAAAGACAAGGGTTTCTTGTTATTGTTGATAAATGCGGCAGTTGTTTACGAATAACAGAAACATGTTTTGTGTTAAGTTCGACGAAGTATCGAACAATGTTTGATATACTTTTGTTTTGCGATTTTTTTTATCTTTTTTCTTTAGGAAATTACGTTTTCTAACGCTGTGTAACAAATCTGTATTGTTTTCTATATTTTTACTACAACATCGCTATGTTTCACACTACAAAACAGCAAGTTTCGAATAAAACCTAAATTCAACATTGAGTGAGCTGGTTAAGCAACAGAACACTTTTGTTGTACGTAGAATAAACGCTATTGGGGGCAAAACGGAAATTGTCAGTTTCTAGATGGTGCATTGCTTCCAGTTTAAACCTAGTAAGACGCTGATCTCATACGTAAAGAGAACGATTGTTATGAGGTAATGCCTGAAGTTATGCAACACATTCAATGTACTGGTAATGCGGGTATGGGCTTAACTGACCAAAGCTGCTGGGAGAGGTACCATAGACTACACTTACTTAAGGTAGTCCATGGTAACCACGGTAGTTTTACAACTTTACTCTCATCCACCTCCTTTCCCAAAAATGAAAAATAAGACATTCACTGCCATTGTACCTTCAATTTACAGAGGCCCTTATTGGTAGTTCTGCTTACTCTCCATGGTCCAAATAATTCACTTGCAATTAACCACGTCCATTCAGTCACAATATTTCTAACAAATCATATCTCCCACCTTTCTATTCGTAAGGTTAATGCCCACTACACATTTACCACAAATGTCAATTTCCTCTCCTATATTTTAGTGTACAAACAATGCTGTGTCGTTAGCCCCATACCCAATGGCCAAGAAACACCAAAGATCCCCCAGAATCACACATTCAAATCCTATGAGGTCATTATAATTCGAAAACTGCCAACCTAATGTAAATTTTACCACCTACAATCATCACGTACCACTCACTAAGGCACTAAATTACCTTACCTAACACTTGGTACTATACTACCTTAAACTTTGTCTTACTTGTAACAGAAGTATTTTACTGGGCAAACGTGAAGAGTGTTGCCTCTCTTCACATGTGTTTTCCAATATCACAAGTATATATGCACTCCTGTTCAAATCCTTCTTCAGCATTGCACTCTGCACCCTCCATTTGTCCACTCTTCCTCTCCTGCTCCACAATGAACACCTTCACAGATTCTGTACCTCCTATAAACTTAACATATACCTCTGCCTCCTCACCATTGTTCCTAATACTCTTGTTCAGCTGGCAACAAGTCACTGAGTGAACTAGCACACTGGAGAACAACAGTTCAAATCTGTGTCCAGTCATCCTGATATAGGTTTCCTGTGTTTTCCCTAAAATGCTCCATGCAGATTTGAAGATGGTCCCTTTGAAAGGGTGAAGCTGATTTCCTTCCGCACCCTCCGAACAATCTACTCTTATGTTCCATCTTTAATGACCTCAATGTCGATCGGGCATTAAACCCTAATCTTCCTTCCTTCCTCTCTTTTTCAATGTGGCACATGGTATAAAATATTAGGTAATTATTACCAATACCAGGACTAATGATCAACACGATCCAGTAGTCGCGAACTGTACGCTGTGATATAAGTAACAACTAATTTGCTGACTCCTTTCTGCACTTAAATATGATCTTAATAACTTAGTCAACATAATTCCAACCTTCTGTTCATTAATTTTAATGCAGATTTACTTCACTTAGAACTTTCTAGAAAGTTCACCTTATCACCAGTTCCTGGAGTCAGGTATTATTATTTATTTAAAACAGAAATTTTAAATGTACAATAATCCACCTTACACACAGACAATGAACAAATGTTAATAAGAAAAATGACACAGTAGTTAAAATGTAATTAAAAACTGTTGTAAGATTGTAATTTAACCATTTTGTAATCGTATCAGAAGTTTCCATAGGTTTTGTAAAATATTTTGTTGTATTAAAGTTATCATGAAAATAAATTTCCAATTGTAACATCATTTAAGTAATTGAGTTGACAATCATTTTTAAAAGTTTGATTTTTTATACTTAATGGTTCAATGGCAGAGGCCACATGAATTAGTACAGAGTCAGTGTGTAGTTAGCTTTTGTAAGGCAGTCTTGAGTAGTAGTTCTCTGTTACTTAGTTTTTGTGCAATATGAAAAATTGTGTTTAGAACTTGAAATGTGTAACTCTATGAGAACTACTGAATGTCTGACTCATGATTACTATCAAAAATAGGGATTTATTTCAAGCAATAAAAACTTAAATAAAACCAGGTCTTGGGCTATTAATAATCAGCAATATGTCCAGACAACAGCAATTTCAAGTGCCGAGGCCTCAGCAGCCAGAGACAGTGGTTATGTGTGTAAGTTGTGTATATATGAATATGTGTGTGTGTGTGTGTGTGTGTGTGTGTGTGTGTGTGTGTGTGTGTTGTCTACTTCAGAAAAAGGTTTTTCAGCCAGAAGTATACTTGTTTAGCACTGATTTTGTTGTGCCTGTCTGGGACTCAACATCTCCACTATATGGTGAGTAGGCAGCTACCCTTTTGATAATATTGTCAAAGGCAAATAAATTTTACTAAAAAACCAATTTTCATTTTGCATTACCATCTGCTGTGATTAACTCTCAGTGATGTTCATTGGCTTGTTACAATCAGATCATCTTAAAAATAGCAGCTTTCAGTTGCTTCTAAAATTTGGTTTCTGATTTACCATTGTATGGTCACATTAGAAATTTTACATCAACTAGGTGATGTAGTAAAGTGTTTAGCATACTGGACTCTCATTCTAGTCCAAATCCTCATCCATCCAAACAGATTTAGGCTTTCTTTGATTCCATTAAATTTCTTACGGCAAATGCCAGGATGGTTCCTTTGAAGGGGCATGACCTGTTTCCTTTCCCAACCTTTTATGGCTCGATGTTGTGCTCTATCACTAATCATCTTGACATGAGAGGGACAAACATTAAACCCTAATCTTTCTTTCTTTCTTTCTTCCTACAAGTAACATCCCCCCAACTTTATATCTGTACAGATTCAGTCTCTTATCCCAATGGAACTTAGTCAACACCAACTGTCTCACCACAAACAAATCCTAGTAATTTCTCATCCCAGTAAAACTTAAACAAACTTACAATTAATTTTATTTGGAATATTTTGAAGCATGTGTGTTTTAACTATTTTCTTTAAGGTTTAAAGCTACTGTTTTTGTTTTAAGAAGTCTCCTAGCACAAGACTGGGTGTGTGTTATACTGTGCAAGGAGTTGTTGCATGTGGCCCAGCGTCCATGCTGTTTCACTGCCATTCACTCACTCATCCACTGATAATGTTCTGTAGATTCTATTAAGAGAGAACATATTCTAGAGCATGAAACAAGTCACAGTATATATCAGCAAAAGTCAAGGAAATCATAAGAATTTAACCAGTATGCTGCATTAACAATACACTGTAGCCATATTGCTTTAAGCCACTCATGCCTATGGTATCTAAATTGAATCAAATAAAAAATGAAAATTCTACTTTGGAAAAAGCTACTGCTTGCTCAGTTGTATTAGATAGTTGTGGCTAATCGCCTAGTGGCAGCATGATATTTTCTTGATTGCAAAGCTATTTTCCAAAGGAAATATTTATTTGCATCTCTAAATAGTGAGCCACAACTTCTTCTTCTTCTTTCTTGACACTTCCTTTTTTCTCTATTGAATTGGCATTGTTATTTTGGTTTCGGCACTGTTAGTAATACGTTAGTGGCCAGGTGCTCTTCCACACTCATTTGTCTGCATGTATGTGAATCTCATGTCTGGATGTGAAACCATTTGCTAAACATTTGTGCACTGGGTACCTGAGATGGGGCATGAGTACCAGACTGGTTTTTACCTAGCTGTATGTGGGGACCACCTAAAAAAACCACTCCCATGCTGGTTGGTACACTAGCCCCCTCATTAATCCACCGGGCAGATTTGATCTGATGACTAGCACCCTTCCCCATGTCCGGGAAGCAGGCACCTTAATGGCTTTCCTGGCATGTCTCAGTCATAACTCCGGTACATTACTATTTGAAGAGTGCAGGATGAAAAATCTAATAACTCACAGTTCTTAGACGTTATCGGGAGACAAAATTTTAAGTCTCAGTGCTCATAACATTTCAATTTCTCATGTTACTTTTTTTTATTTAAGGTGCTGATACAAATATTCCAGATCAACATTATTGTGAAATTACATACATCTGATTAAGGTGTACAACAATACAATGTATGTTTATCATGAATGCAACTCATACAGAGGAAAAAATGTGACAGCTTCACAATATATTGCCAGCAGCTGCTAGATTTCAAACACTTAACCAGTTATTTAAATTCTCATTCAAGTGAATTATCTAGTTTAATATTATAACAATTCAGTATGAAATATTTCTCTTTTCTTTTTCAATGGATGGTACAAATACGAAATACAATCAAAACACATTTATGCTTCACCGTGGCAAGATATATCCAAGCCCTGGAAATCTTTGTATTTCTCAGCAGATAGTTTAAGATAATTTGTAAAATAATCTAATAACTTAATTAAAATTGTTGTTATACTTAAGAAAATTAGAAACTCACTGTGTGAAATGAAAAAAGTTCAATACCTATTGCTGTAAGTAGACCATTCACCTTTATATCAATCAGATGGGGGGTTGAACTCACCCTCTCTCAAGTTGGTAACTTGTCTTTTCTTTCCAGGAAGAAGTAACACAGCTTGCTCATAACTCCATTGTGGCTGCTTGTAAACTGAATAAATGTTGAATTATAACATGTGGCTTTCAGTTCTCTCACTGGCTTGGTTTGGAAAAGAAGTCTCTTCTTGTATATTTTATTATCCAGATGTCCTGTCCACCCTTTACGTTATTTCTGGCTACTTCTCAGCATCAATGGCAAAAATTGGTAAAGAGTACATGTGTGAATTCCAGAAAACTTAACTTGGTACCACTCCTGAGCTTGGTCAGTCATACCAATATTTTTATCATATTTGTGGTACAAATAACTTCTTATGGGGAACATCATCTTTACAAAGACCAACCATATTTGTGTGTGGAGTAGATCATGATGGAATCAGAACACAGTGCCACTCTTGTTTTGCCCTGTGCAGGAGTCACAAAAGATCTCCGCATATCTGACTTCTGGTTCAGGAAACTGTGAAAACAGTGATGAAACTTTATCTGCTCCTTCTTGTCCTGCACTCTGGATGCATATAAAAATAACTATCCCCTGGTGATAAAACGAAAACATTGAAAACAAATACAGACAACTGTCATTTATAACAAACCTCATTTGTCTTTATATTTGAACAAGGAAAATTTTTTACTGCAATCCACAGTTATTGCAGCATTAGATGAGTACATTTGACATTCCTCCTGTGCTTTTTTATACCTGTCATAGACCACTTCTTGCTTTCTAAGATGTAATTCATTGGGTGTTTCATTAGATTGAAGTTCAAAATGAAGCCATACTTTCTTTTCAGCAGATGATATCGAAGTCAGTTGCTTCCCCAAATTTTTCTTCTTCACTACATTCTCAGCACAGGAACCACAAGTATCATGCCATGGATTTCTGAAATTTACATTAAAATCTACACTGAATATTGTGCAGCATGTTTCATATAATACATTCTTGTCTTTAAATTTCTCCTGAATATTTTTATTTTATTTTTTAATTTTTATTCGAGGGCCTTGTGCACAAATGTTCTCCTTGTGTAGTTCTTTTAAGGGTCATACAAACACTGAATTTACAAGATGCTCCTCAAAACTGTTCCTCCAGCTCTTCTGTTCTGGAATGCCCGTGCTGAACTGGGACCACAGCAATTAAACGGCTTAAATAGAGGTTTATTTCATCGTCCTTTTCAAATTGGTTCATCTTCTTAATAATATTCCTTTTGTTTTCATTGCTAAACAATTATTTTTACTCTTACATGATTCACCACATTCATGTGGTTACAGTCTTAAGCATTCTGAAGCATTACTAATGCTATCAAACTGTCTTTGGAGAAGGTGACTAAAGAAAGGCAAACTGTATTTTTCTTCATGAACAGATCAATCATTGTCTTCACTATTCATAACACAGTACTGGATCAAACTTTCTTCATAAACTCCACAAAACAAACTAAAATGGGCCAATTAAACACAACAATGACTATGACACCAAATAAAATATTAGCTTTAGCAGACCAACACAGGCTAGGAATCATTACGTCATTAAATTCTTCCCATTACATTCCCTGGACTTGTCAGAATATTCCCCTGTTTTGCTTTGACTTGTAAGCACATATTTTCAAGATATTTCATTATCTCGTTAAATGTCAGATTGTTGCCCATTTCTGCAAAACAATCTCAAACTGCACTGGGTGAATTATGAAACAGTGAAAAAAGCAGAAAATCTGTAATTTTGGACTTATTAGTTTTCCCCCTGGACTCTTCATTTGTCATAAATGCTGCTTCTTTCCCTGTAGCTAGCAAAACTTTGTGCTCCCTCAATCTAGTTTTTCAAAGAATTTGAAGGGAGAGTGGCTAATTTTAACTTGCTTTGAATTGCCAGAGATTTCCAATTTTTTGCTTTAAGTTAGACAGAATCTTGTTGAACACCTTTTGTTTCAGAGTACATTGAACCCTAGACAATGGGCTAAACTTAAAATTAAAATTATTTTTGTGTCCTCTCTTGTGATTTTGTAAATCACATTCCAGCTGAGTTTTGATATCAGTAACAAAAGCCAGCAGCATTTTTGATGTGCCAATCTATGACTCCAACATCTCCTCTATATGGTGAGTAGAAATCTGTCCTTTTCATGATATTGTCACAATGTACTTGTGAAATTAAGGCTTAAAGCTGTAAACCACTAGCAAGCCTGTTTGGTTATCATGCGAACAGTATCTCCTAAGGTTGAGTGTGGACTCTTGATTAGTACAATTATAGAGAAAGGTGGCATATTGTTGAAGGAGAAGTCAGAAATCTTGTTTTATTATTTAATGAACTAAACGTTCTCAATGATTTTTATTAACTGTTATTCATTTTGTGACACACAACAGCTGACACTGTTGGTAACTACAGTGATGTATTTTAGTGATAAGTTTGAGGATGACATAATTCAGCTAAATGCATCAAATGAGTAACAGTTAATAAAATGTTATATAGACTGCTTTGTTAATTAAGAAGTGTTTGTGTTATCAGCAAACATTACATTTTTTTGAATAGTCCTTGAAACCAGTGGGAGATTATTTATGTAGGCTGGACCAAATACAGATGATTTTGGAACCCCAAACTGTTCCCCCGTTCTGAGGTCAGTTTTATGTCTGCAACATAGTCTGTCGATAAGATGCTCTCCTTTCTGCTGTGAAGGTAAGTCTTCGTCTGTACAAGAGATATGCTAGTAACACTTCAGTTTGTAAAGTTGGATTTTGTGATCCACACAATCAAAGACTTTGTGACAAGTTAACAAAATGTACTGAGACAATAAGTTTTGCAAAGCAGCTCTGCCAGCACTTCATGTGTGATATCTTGTACTACTTTCTCTGTGGAGAATCCTTTCTACATCTACTCTACATCTACATCCATACTCCGCAAGCCACCCGACGGTGTGTGGCGGAGGGTACCCTGAGTACCTCTGTCGGTTCTCCCTTCTATTCCAGCCTCGTATTGTACGTGGAAAGAAGGATTGTCGGTATACTTCTGTGTGGGCTCTAATCTCTCTGATTTTATCCTCATGGTCTCTTCGGGAGATATACGTAGGAGGGAGCAATATACTGCTTGACTCTTCGGTGAAGGTATGTTCTCCTGCAGAGTCTTCCACTGGGGTTTATCTATCATCTCCGTAACGCTTTCGCGATTACTAAATGATCCCCTAACGAAGCGCGCTGCTCTCCGTTGGATCTTCTCTATCTCTTCTATCAACCCTATCTGGTGCGGATCCCACACTGCTGAGCAGTATTCAAGCAGTGGGTGAACAAGCGTACTGTAACCTACTTCCTTTGTTGTCGGATTGCATTTCCTTAGGATTCTTCCAATGAATCTCAGTCTGGCATCTGCTTTACCGACGATCAACTTTATATGATCATTCCATTTTAAATCACTCCTAATGCGTACTCCCAGATACTTTATGGCATTAACTGCTTCCAGTTGCTGACCTGCTGTATTGTAGCTAAATGATAATGGATATTTCTATGTATTCGCAGCACATTACACTTGTCTACATTGAGATTCAATTGCCATTCCCTGCACCATGCGCTGCAGATCCTCCTGCATTTCAGTACAATTTTCCATTGTTGTAACCTCTCGATACACCACAGCATCATCTGCAAAAAGCCTCAGTGAACTTCCGATGTCATCCACCAGGTCATTTATGTATATTGTGAATAGCAACGGTCCTATGACACTCCCCTGCGGCACACCTGAAATCACTCTTACTTCGGAAGACTTCTCTCCATTGAGAATAACATGCTGCATTCTGTTATCTAGGAACTCCTCAATCCAATCACACAATTGATCTGATAGTCCGTATGCTCTTACTTTGTTCATTAAATGACTGTGGGGAACTATGTCAAACGCCTTGTGGAAGTCAAGAAACATGGCATCTATCTGTGAACCCGTGTCTAAGGCCCTCTGAGTCTCGTAGACTAATAGCACGAGCTTTCCTTTATAAATGTCAATGTGATAGGCAGTTAAAAAATTCTGCTCATTTGAGTAAACAGTACTCTGTCACATATCACTTCCTTAAACACCTTTAAATTTACAGGAAGGGATGATGTAAGTCTGTTACTACACGTGGTTTGCTGATTTCCAATTTTATAGATTGATGTTGTTGTAGCAAATTCAGATCTGTCAGAAAATATGCCCTGAGTCACTGACTGATTACAAAGATAGCTTAAGGACAGTCTTTTCAGGTCAGCAAAAGATTTTAATATTCTTCTAGAAACATCATTGCAGCCAGCAGAATTATTACTTTTTAGTGACCTGATTTATTCTGTAATCTCCTTATGGGCTGTTTTTTAAAACCAATGTTCATAAGTGATGCATTCAGCATGTACACAGGTAAACCAGGTGCATCTGTATTCCATTGTTAAATACTGGTTGTAGTCTTTACAGGCAGTGTGATGAGATAATCATTGAATTTGGTGAATGATAACTTGAAAGTGTCACTATTTGTCAAACTTGTTTTCTGGGGAGGCTCATTTTAATGTGTGTTACTATTTTAGTACTTTTTTTGTAAACTGATTTTTGCCTTATTATTGGAGCGTTTTATGCACAGTAAATGACATCATTTTTCCAATCAGAAAACTGTAGGATTTTACAATACTGATTACTACAGCTTGTCCATTGAGTTATGTATAGTTCCTAGTCGAACATATTTTAATCTCAGACTACAGCAGTCCTTATTTTTGCTTTTGTTTGATTTTACTCTTATTTGTTGTAAGGGAAAACAAACACTCAAAGTGCAGTAGGAATGTGATTAAGAAAGAGTTAAATTTACCATCCATACAGTGTGCTTTATAAATTTCTCACTAACTTTCTTCCTGTAATTTCTCCATAAACACCGTGATCAAGTCACTGTTTATGATTCTCTGTGTAATACTTTCTTATGACCTGTACTTAATGTTCAGTATATTTTATTGATAACAGTTGACCATCATGGTCAGATAAACCACTGACTGTTGGTTGTACAGCTAAATCATTGCAGGTTGTTGGGTCTAAAAACAAGTTGTCAGTAACTGTTGTACTACTTCCTTCCATCTTCATATGGAATTTCTCTGTGAGAAGTAACTAATCCAAAGCTGGATATCAACAAATCCAGCTGCCACCAGTCAGCAGTATATGGCAGAGTTTCATATTAAGATCTCCACAAACAATGATCCTCCAGTTACGTCTGCTGGTCTTTGAGGCTCAAGATACTTCCTGCTGGTGCTCTGTAAGCTCCCGATACTACAGGCTTGCATGTTTCCTGATCAATTGTTGTGGCACAGCATTCAAAAGCTGTTCAACACAATATTCATTATCCTGCAGGGCCTCGGCATTCTTTGTGTGTGTAGCCACTCTCCCTTTCTTCTCATTGGTTACGCAGTAATGCAATTTAACTCACATCCTTTCATAGGAATCTGAAAAATTTCAGTGATTTACAAGTGATTATCTGCATTGTAGAAAAAATCTGCTCAAATTCTATCTCTTCATTGATCTATATGCATGTAAGAAGTTCATTCTTTTTATTAATAGTACCTCTGGTATTTGATAGAAGACTAAATATACACTCCTGGAAATGGAAAAAAGAACACATTGACACCGGTGTGTCAGACCCACCATACTTGCTCCGGACACTGCGAGAGGGCTGTACAACCAATGATCACACGCACGGCACAGCGGACACACCAGGAACCGCGGTATTGGCCGTCGAATGGCGCTAGCTGCGCAGCATTTGTGCATCGCCGCCGTCAGTGTCGGCCAGTTTGCCGTGGCATACGGAGCTCCATCGCAGTCTTTAACACTGGTAGCATGCCGCGACAGCGTGGACGTGAACCGCATGTGCAGTTGACGGACTTTGAGCGAGGGCATATAGTGGGCATGCAGGAGGCTGGGTGGACATACCACCGAATTGCTCAACACGTGGGGTGTGAGGTCTCCACAGTACATCGATGTTGTCGCCAGTGGTCGGTGGAAGGTGCATGTGCCCGTCGACCTGGGACCGGACTGCAGCGATGCACGAATGCACGCCAAGACCGTAGGATCCTACGCAGGGCCGTAGGGGACCGCACCGCCACTTCCCAGCAAATTAGGGACACTGTTGCTCCTGCAGTATCGGCGAGGACCATTCGCAACCGTCTCCATGAAGCTGGGCTACGGTCCCGCACACCGTTAGGCCGTCTTCCGCTCACACCCCAACATCGTGCAGCCCGCCTCCAGTGGTGTCGCGACAGGCATGAATGGAGGGACGAATGGAGACGTGTCGTCTTCAGCGATGAGAATCACTTCTGCCTTGGTGCCAGTGATGGTCGTATGCGTGTTTGGCACCGTGCAGGTGAGCGCCACAATCAGGACTGCATACGACCGAGGCACACAGGCCCAACACCCGGCACCATGGTGTGGGGAGCGATCTCCTACACTGGCCGTACACCTCTGATGATCGTCGAGGGGACACTGAATAGTGCACGGTACATCCAAACCGTCATCGAACCCATCGTTCTACCATTCCTAGACCGGCAAGGGAACTTGCTGTTCCAACAGGACAATGCACATCCGCATGTATCCCGTGCCACCCAACGTGCTCTAGAAGGTGTAAGTCAACTACCCTGGCCAGCAAGATCTCCGGATCTGTCCCCCATTGAGCATGTTTGGGACTGGATGAAGAGTCGTCTCACGCTGGTCCAACTGAGGCGCCAGGTGGAAATGGCATGGCAAGCCGTTCCACAGGACTACATCCAGCATCTCTACGATCGTCTCCATGGGAGAATAGCAGCCTGAATTGCTGCGAAAGGTGGATATACACTGTACTAGTGCCGACATTGTGCATGCTCTGTTGCCTGTGTCTATGTGCCTGTGGTTCTGTCAGTGTGATCATGAGATGTATCTGACCCCAGGAATGTGTCAATAAAGTTTCCCCTTCCTGGGACAATGAATTCACGGTGTTCTTATTTCAATTTCCAGGAGTGTACTTTCTTTAATATCCATGCCTTTGTCCAACTTGGCAATACACTGTGTTTCAACTGTATCTCTGTTTCTTCTTCAGCTCTGTGTTTTGAATGAATTTACCCTTGAAAAAGGCCTGGGGAACATACTGGAAATTACTGGCATGGGTTACATTTCCTGTCAAACAGAAAGTCATCTAGTCGTCAGAAGTGATATCTAGGGTACTCCAACTGTTAATCTATATAGGTGATGATGTCATTTACTGTTTAGTGAAGCCTTAGAAAATCAAAATGTATCTGAATGGAATGAAATGTGGCAAATAATATTAAACAATAAAAAGTGTTAAAATTTGGTTATGTGATAAATCATACAAGTAAAGACAGTTGATTCAAATAAATGCTCGAGATAACAATTACAATCCAATTAAACTGGAGTCATCACAGAGAAAATGGTGAGGTGCAGATAAAGCAAAGACTGTGATTTGTAGAACAATTAGAAAATGCAACAAATCTATTGAAGTGACTGCCTACACTATGGTTGTGCAGCCTCTTCTCAAGTATTGGTGCATAGTATAGGGTCCTTGCCAGATAGGACTGAAGAACAACATCAAAAATTTCAAAGAAGGGCAGCTTGTTTTGTATTATCGTGAAACAGGGGAGAGTGTGTCATGGGTATGATATCTGACTTGGGGTGGCAATCATTAAAACAAAGCACTGTCCATTGCAACAATATCTTCTCAAGAAATTTCTCCTCCAAGTGCAAAAATACTTTTAATAAAAATAAGAGGAATCAGAGCTCATTTACGTGTAAGTTTTTTGCACATGCTATTTGAAAGTGGAACAGTGGTGAAATAGTCTACAAGTTGTCCTTTGAACCCTCTGCCAAATGCTTAAATGTGAACTGCCCAGTAGTTATGTGGATGTAGATGTGAATACTGTTTTGGCCAGACTAGATGCTTCAGATCATTAGTCATGCAAGTATCCTCTTGCCAGAACCTTTCAAATACAACCACATTGAGTATGATACAGCCAAGTGAGGAGCAATGCATCAGTCCCATCCATACCCTGAGAAATTGTCCAACCTCAGTTTTAACATCTTTTAACGGAATGCTTCATGCAGGGCTTACCATACTAGTATGAGGAGCATTGGCAGTGAATTGTCTGATGTCATTCTCAGTTGTAAATAGTCTCTGGTCCAAACTGTTACATATCGCCCCAGCCATTATTATTACTTTCTTGTCTAACATCCTTCCTCACACACCCTAAATCTGTTTTGCACCCAACACCTCCTCTGTGTGGTGCGTATCACTCCATCCTTTTCATATTTTCCATTGTTAAAACCACAGGCGGCATTCATGTGCTCTACACTCGACTTAAAAATATTAATTATCTAGTGACTGCTTCACAAAGAGTTGCGTATTAGCTTCTGACAGACTCCTCCATAACTATGACTGAGCAATTAGACTTTCTTGGCTGTCTTACAATTTTCTTCTACACTCACATGGCAAGATACACTTGGTGTCACTGAACTGTAAAGTCCGATAGCTGTGGTAAGAAACACATTTTATTATATGGTGTTCTCCTCTATTGTGTGACCATCATTCTTAATTCTACTTCAGTTATGTTTAAGTGTATTGAATACTAGGTCAACCCCCTATGTTTGATGAATCCTTCAACAGCAATCCAAATAGGGCAATTTAATGTGTCATACCATGTCAGTCCTGTTTTTATTTCCTCAGATAATCACTCAGTAGTTGTTTTACATTTTGTATTTTAACTGTTACAGATCACATGTATCTTAATCACTTGAAAAAGACTATTTTTGTTGTTGGTGGTGTTACCTTCAGTGCAGAGGAAGCCTATCCTTTGAAAGTCGCTTCACTGGTGTATAACTACTGCTACTGACACCTATTTGAACCTGCTTAAGGTGTTCAGGCCTTGGTCTCATTCCACAATTTTTACGTGCTATAACAGTCTAATCTTTAGTATTCTCCTATAGCACTACATTTGAAAATCTTCTGGCCTCATCTTGTTTGGACTGTATCAACCATGTTTCACTTTCATGCAACAATACTCTCCAGACAATACTTTCAGAAAAGACGTTTAATATTTTATGGATAATTGGTCTTCTGCACAGTTTGACACAGCACACCATGAATTCTCCTCCTGTGCCAACATTCTCATCTCAACGTAGTGCTTTCACTCGATGTACCCAATTATTTCTTCTTCGGATGGAAATCCATAGGCCTTCCCTCACTCCTTCTCCCAATAATATTGTATTCCTTTGCTTGTCAAGGGATCTTTGTGGTGGTTCTTTCCAACCCAGCTTTTTTTATTACTTTTTTGGTCAATGGCTGTACCCCAGATCTTTCCTTATTTCTTTATTTTTTTTTCTGTCTCCTCTTGTGCCACCTATCACTGATCTAAGGAACTTCATTTTTGAAGTTTCAAGTTGTCTTAGGTCTTTTGATCTTAATGCCCTATTTTCTGTTCTGTATAGCACTGTGAGGAGTTTCTCTTCTCATATTACCATTCAGTGTTATTCTTAGTGTACCACATATACACTCCTGGAAATGGAAAAAAGAACACATTGACACCGGCGTGTCAGACCCACCATACTTGCTCCGGACACTGCAAGAGGGCTGTACAAGCAATGATCACACGCACGGCACAGCGAACACACCAGGAACCGCGGTGTTGGCCTTCGAATGGCGCTAGCTGCGCAGCATTTGTGCACCGCCGCCGTCAGTGTTAGCCAGTCTGCCGTGGCATACGAAGCTCCATCGCAGTCTTTCACTGGTAGCATGCCGCGACAGCGTGGACGTGAACCATATGTGCAGTTGACGGACTTTGAGCGAGGGCGTATAGTGGGCATGCGGGAGGCCAGGTGGACGTACCGCTGAATTGCTCAACACGTGGGGCGTGAGGTCTCCACAGTACATCGATGTTGTCGCCAGTGGTCGGTGGAAGGTGCACGTGCCCGTCGACCTGGGACTGGACCGCAGTGACGCACGGATGCACGCCAAGACCGTAGGATCCTACGCAGTACCGTAGGGGACAGCACCGCCACTTCCCAGCAAATTAGGGACACTGTTGATCCTGGGGTATCGGCGAGGACCATTCGCAACCGTCTCCATGAAGCTGGGCTACGGCCCCGCACACCGTTAGGCCGTCTTCTGCTCACGCCCCAACGCCCCAACATCGTGCAGCCCGCCTCCAGTGGTGTCGCGACAGGCGTGAATGGAGGGACGAATGGAGACGTGTCGTCTTCAGCAATGAGAATCGCTTCTGCCTTGGTGCCAATGATGGTCGTATGCGTGTTTGGCGCCGTGCAGGTGAGCGCCACAATCAGGACTGCATACGACCGAGGCACACAGGACCAACACCCGGCATCATGGTGTGGGGAGCGATCTCCTACACTGGCCGTACACCTCTGGTGATCGTCGAGGGGACACTGAATAGTGTACGGTACATCCAAACCGTCATCGAACCCATCGTTCTACCATTCCTAGACCGGCAAGGGAACTTGCTGTTCCAACAGGACAATGCACGTCCGCATGCATCCCGTGCCACCCAACGTGCTCTAGAAGGTGTAAGTCAACTACCCTGGCCAGCAAGATCTCCGGATCTGCCCTCCATTGAGCATGTTTGGGACTGGATGAAGCGTCGTCTCACGAGGTCTGCACGTCCAGCACGAACGCTGGTCCAACTGAGGCACCAGGTGGAAATGGCATGGCAAGCCGTTCCACAGGACTACATCCAGCATCTCTATGATTGTCTCCATGGGAGAATAGCAGCTTGCATTGCTTCGAAAGGTGGATATACAGTGTACTAGTGCCGACATTGTGCATGCTCTGTTGCCTGTGTCTATGTGCCTGTGGTTCTGTCAGTGTGATCATGTGATGTATCTGACCCCAGGAATGTGTCAATAAAGTTTCCCCTTCCTGGGACAATGAATTCACGGTGTTCTTATTTCAATTTCCGGGAGTGTATGTTGTTGCTGTCGCTGTTGCTGTTGTTGTTGTTGTTGTTGTGGTCTTCAGTCCTGAGACTGGTTTGATGCAGCTCTCCATGCTACTATATCCTGTGCAAGCTTCTTCATCTCCCAGAACTTACTGCAGCCTACATCCTTCTGAATCTGCTTAGTGTATTCATCTCTTGGTCTCCCTCTATGATTTTTACCCTCCACACTGCCCTCCAGTACTAAACTGGTGATCCCTTGATGCCTCAGAACATATCCTACCAAATGATCCCTTCGTCTAGTCAAGTTGTGCCACAAGCTCCTCTTCTCCCCAATTCTATTCAATACCTCCTCATTAGTCATGTCGTCTACCCATCTAATCTTCAGCATTCTTCTGTAGCGCCACATTACGAAACCTTCTATTCTCCTCTTGTCTAAACTATTTATCGTCCATGTTTCACTTCATACAAATACTTTCAGAAACGACTTCCTGACACTTAAATCTATACTCAATGTTAACAAATTTCTCTTCTTCAGAAACATTTTCCTTGCCATTGCCAGTCTACATTTTATATCCTCTCTATTTTGACCATCATCAGTTATTTTGCTCCCCAAATAGCAAAACTCCTTCACTACTTTAAGTGTCTCATTTCCTAATGTAATTCCCTCAGCATCACCCAACTTAATTCGACTACATTCCATTATCCTCATTTTGCTTCTGTTGATGTTCATCTTATACCCTCCTTTCAAGACACTGTCCATTGTGTTCAACTGCTCTTCCAAGTCCTTTGCTGTCTCTGACAGAATTACAATGTCATCGGCGAACCTCAGAGTTTTTATTTCTTCTCCATGGATTTTAATGCCTACTCCGAACTTTTCTTTTGTTTCCTTTACTGCTTGCTCAATATACAGATTGAATAGCATCGGGCAGGGACTACAACCCTGCCTCACTCCCTTCCCAAACACTGTCGTTGATGTAGATGTTGAATAGAGTAGATGGCATACTACAGTCTTGCTCACTCCCTGGTTTATCTCTATTTCTGGTGTCAACTCTTTGCCATTATATATTCTTATTGAGGTTTGTTATCACATTCTCTCTCACACACACACTTTTTTTTTGTAGGGGGGGGGGGGGGGGGGGGAGCAGCAAAAACAACTGAGGTCATAAGCACTGAAACATCAAGAAATAAAAGATGTTAAAAGTGAAGTGACTATACGTTAAGGCCAATTCATGGAGAAAACTCTAAAAACTACACCATGGAGACAGTGGGGTTGCCAAACAAAAGTTTACATATCCTTCCCCAAATTGCTATAAAAGATACAACGTAAAACATGGCCGACAGCCCATGTGTCATACAATAAAACAGCCAATAAGTCAGACAGCAAACATACACTGGAACGCAAACAGTTAGAAAAAAGGGCATCAGGTTAGTAAATGGTGAACAGAAGTTGATGACAATAAGCACAAAGTGGTGGATGATCACCATATAACAAATGGCAATAGCTAGAATGACAGTGCCCAATATGCAACCTAGCTAATATTATAGCGTCACATTGAGAGGGCTGAGAAGTGGTTGGCCAAGCCATTGAGAGAGATTTAATTTCCTGGAGCTTGTTCCCGTGAAGATAAGACTGGTTGTGATGCCAAAGTGACACCACCTGCCAATTGACAGCAACACAGAGATCATATAAAGGAATGGAAGAGCTAGCAGGCTGAGGTAGGAGGACTGCAGCCTTGGCAGCAGTGTCACAGCCTCATTTCCCTTCAGACCAACATGACCAGGAACCCACAAGAGCATCATGGTGGTTCCCTCAACAGCAAGCAAGTTGAAGCTTTCTTGCACTAAAAGATGAACTGTGTACAGCACACAGAGGCTCTGAAGGGCACTGAGAGAATTGGAGCATATGACACAATTAAGAAGTGTGTGTTACTATATGTACTCTGTAGCCTGATACAGGATGAAGAGCTCTTCTGTAAGAATCGAGCAGTGTTCTGGAATCCAATACCAAAAATTGCCGGTGCCAATTGAAATATGCTCACTATTTTTATATACTGTATATAGCATATTTCGTGACAGTACCTTTTCCGTGAAATGTTTACAAGACGATATTTGTCTTGGCTTCAGTCATCTAGTGGAAGTATAATTCCACAATGCAGTTTTGTCGGCTGCAGAAATGACCTGGTTCGATGTGTTTGCCTCATTTTTGGTGCTTCAAATACTATTTCTTTGAATGTGGTTTCTTCTTAAAGTTTATTATATAAAGTAGTAATATAATACATTTTTCCTGTTCACTAGCAAATTATTATGACGGCAACCTGCACATTGTTCCACCGTCAACACACACCAAGAGTTCACTGCCGACTGACTATGGTCAAAGACAACTCCAGCGTCAAAGACATTTCACACAACACACAAGCTTCCACTTGTAACCAGTCTCTTTGATATTCTTCGTCACATCTATTAATATTAATCAATATGCTGTCACTCTCAAAAATATAAGTAAATTAGCATAAAATAAGGCAAATTACAATTCACAAACAAATATTCTGACAAAAATTTAAGAAAACATTTAGAACTTCCCTCATTAGATTTGGTATTGACAAATCCAGTAGAAATAACACATCTCCCAGATCCATTACACAATGACGAAGTCCCATGCAGTCAGTGTTAGAGCCGTCAGTGTACACGAAGGTCCTATCACTAAGTTGTGAGCGAAGAGTAAGAAACTTTGTTGATGGATTGAATCCAATGTAGTGTCCTTGAGAATTGGATGAAGTCCTAGATGAACACAGGCTGCTGTGAAGGTAAGCTGTAGTGTCCTTGAGTAGCCCAAAGCAAACTCTGGAAGATAACAGAGAAGAAGGGCACATTCTATACTGGCAGTCGAGGGAGTCACTGAAAAAGAGGGCGGAGGATGGGTGGTCAGGCGTGACAGGCAAATGGAATGAGTATCTGTTGAGGAGGATATCAAGCCAGTATGACAGTGATAGTTCAGCAGCTTCTGCGTAGAGACTCTCAACCAGGCTAGCGCAAAAGGCACCATTAACATATTCCATTATGGTGAATTGTTTTAAGATGGTGTAAAATTAATGGAAGTGCTGAGGAATAAAGGAAACACACACAGTCTAGCTTTGAACAGACAAGGGATCAGTACAAATGTAGGAGGTTGGTTTGATCTATTCTCCAGTACAACTCAGGACACATAGGACATCGAGGGACCAGGTACAACATGCGGCCAGGTAAGACATGTGGGAGGACCAAGAAAGTTTCCTATTGAGCGTGAGCCCCAGGAATTTTGTGGTTTCAGTGAATGTAAAAGAAACAGACCCAAGATGTAGACAAGATGGAAGAGAACCACTGTGCCCCCAGAAATTCATGCAAACAGTTTTGTGGAAAAGTGAGGGAAATTGTCAATGCTCCACAAGTAAAGATGATCAAGACATAATTCAAGGAGTCAAGTCTGTGGAGTATAATGATACAGCCTTTCCCAAAATTCATATGAAATGTCTGATAGACATTTCTGATAGACATAGGAGACAAGTCTGTGGAGGACTGCAATAGATAGAGAAAGCTGCCAATGTAAAGAGAGATGGAGATGACTGGCTGGAGAGGAAAAAAGGACGACACTCAGGACGAAGCCTTGAGTTACCCCATTCTCCTGAGTCAAAGAGTCCCACAATGCCGAACCCACATGTACCTTGAAAACTCAATCTTTTAAAAATTCCTGAACTAAATGGGACAGGCAGCCTTGGAAGTCCCGTATGCATTCAGTATGGAGGATACCAGTCCTCCATTAGGTGTCATAGACTTTCCCCAAATCAAGAAACACAACCACAATATGGTACTTACCCAGAAAATTATTCATGATGTGGGTTGAGAAAGTGAATGCAGAACCATGCACTCAAAAAATCCACATTTTGCAGTGGTTAGTAGATTATGAGACTCGTGCCATCATCACAAGTGGGGAAATGTTGTGCTTCAATGGTCGCCAGGGAGGAATAAATCCTTCAGTCGGCCTTAGAAAGTTGCCAATTGGGTTTACATGCAGGTGGAGTAGGAATTAACAAATGTATAGTCCACAGGAAATGGTCACTTGAGTACGTATCAGGGAGAGTGGATCACTCAAGATGACAGGCAAGCTGGGCAGTACAGAACGAGAAGCACAAATTGGAATAGGTGTCACAATCTGAAAGGAATGTGGGTGCTCCATTGTTAAGATAGATGAGGTCAATTATGATTAAAATGGAGGGATGTAAAAAGCCTTTCCAGCCTGTAGGTTGTATAGCAGGTGATTTTGCCACTTGGGGTGAAGATTTGGTGACTTCTTGTGCAGCTGTAGGAGAAGGAGATAGGGATGCTACTGTGGGTGATTTCACAACTGCAGTACTGAAATGGAGATCGCAAGTCTGTGCAGGCATATCCTTCCTGGGGTGAGGCATAGCAAGAGCACTACTGTAAGTGCCAGATGGTAAAATGCAGGGTTTCCTTGAGCCAGATCTCCTGGATGGCTCACTCATCAAGAAACATGGAACACTCATGGGATGAGGCTGCATAATCGCCATTACAAGTGATACAGCAGGGAGAAGGAGGCAGGTAATCGCCCTTCGGGGCATCTCTACCCCAAGTAACACATTTGACCCTGTTTCCACAGGACACAGCAGTGTGGTTATAACACTGGTGCTGGTAGCAATGCATTTTGTGAGGAAAGTATCATCAGACCATGACATCTTCTTAGCCTGCCTTAATATTCAATGGAAGCATTACTCAACCAAATGTGAGAAAAAGCATGCATGTAGGCACTAAGTTTGCATCAATCTTTTTCATTACCCAATGGACCACAGTGATGCCCTGATCAGAAGGATAATTTTTGATTTCTCCCTCGGTCAGACTATCAAGCAGCTGAATGTAAATAACACCATGTGCCTCGACATGTACAGCAGAGCCACGGAGGAGCAAAGCTGTAAGCAATTGTTGGGCTTAAAAATCACAATTGGTCTCCAGAAGCAAAATCCCACTACATAAGCAAGAGCAGAATTTCACAGGGCCTGCAATTGCATCTACATTCTTCTGAATAATAAATGGACTAACCGTAGGAAAAAGGACTGACTTTCCTTGGTACCTGCCATCACAAGGAACTGAAGCACAGCTGGGATAGTCTTTGAATCTTTCCCTCATTCCATTTACATTTAGCACACACAGACTGAGATGGGGATTGCCACCATCTCCAATGGCATGCTCACTCCAACTGGGTCCCAACTTCTTTAGGTGATCTTTCACACCTCCCAAACTCCTGACAGCTGGACCAACTGGCAATTTGATAGGTAACAGCTCAGGCAAATAACCCTCCGTGGGCCTGGCCTATACCAGGGGGTACATACAAACCCTACCTGTCAACCCAGAGCTAGGAATTATGCATTATCCACTCACTTGTTACCAATACATGGGACAGCCTTCAGGAATGCACAAGGAGAACTCAAACACCAAAGCAGAGAATGATAAGGAGATGAAGAATGAAGAAAGAAGGAAAAAGACAGTGGACTGTTCTGATGCCTGGCTTCTGAAACTTCAGAACCCATTCCCGAAAGTTTCCAAGACGTGTTCCCGAAGTAGGGGAAAAAGAATAGCAGGAGGATACACATCCAGCATGGGAAGGGAAGAGATACTGCAAAGGCTGGGGTCCCATGGTAGCCAAGTACTAACTCACCAAAGAGTTGGGAACCCCTGAGAGGTGGCTTCAAAGTGCAAACAATGTCAGTACAAGATCTCCTTTGATAGAAGCATGCTTTCTGTGTTAATAAAACTGAAGCAGAGATATTTCAAAGCCATTCATTAATTATTTTGCTTTAGATTTTATAAGTAGTATTCAGAAGACTGATCCCCTCGTAATTGGTTGCGTTACTTTTGACTTCAGTTATAATAGTGAAATAACTTCATCATAATTCCATTCCTTCAGAGTTTCACATGTGTGTCCTCACATGTTATACACGTGGAGCATTCTGAATTTTAGAAATGCTCCACCATACATATTATCAGTTCCGCATTAAATCCATCTAATCCAAGTGCTTTTCTATTTCTTGTTTCTCTTGAATGCTTGTTTTAATTTCATCAGATCTATTATATCTGTTCCTTTCTCCGCTTTCTCTTTCGTTGACTCTTCTACATCTGGTTTATATCTTAATTTCATGTAATGATTTATCAAATCATCTGAAGGAATGATATTTTTATTTGCAGTATCTGTTTTTTTTAGCTGTCTGATCAGTTTATATGCTATTTCCTGCCAGCCGTGAATGTCATGTTCAACTCTGATTATAAATATAGCCCATGAAGGGCATTGCAATTCAGCTTATCTTACTACTTTTTTGATCAGTCAAGGGAAATTCCATGTCTCAATATCAACAAGGTAGCCCCAAAGTACTGAGCATTAAAAGTTGGCATCATTCAAAACAGTGTGTCAACAGTTTCCTGTTTCAGATTACCACCCTCAGCACCATCGAAGTTATGACACAGTAATTGCCTGATGAAATGATATGTTATCTGTGTAAGTGGCAAGTGCATTATGCGATGCAAGATACAACTATAAATGTTTACTAAATATCTTTAATGTCATTTTTCTTCTACTCATTGTGTTATATTACAACAATCTTCATTTAACTTCATATTCCTTGCTACAAATATGCACTGCACTTGAACATGACACACACTATAATGTACATTCATGAATTCATGTTATTTCAGTGTCAAAATTTATATCATAGCAATTGATCGGTATGAGTAACTCACACCTGTGAGTTGTCAGTACTGGAAGATAAACAGTCCTCTTTCACCTCAGCCGCTGTACTACTTACCCTTCTACCATTGAGATAACTAGCAACTTTACTGATCTCATGGCTGCATTCAGCGATGTCATTTAAATGCATCTTAAAATATTGCTGTCTCTGTATGTATTTTTGTCTGTTACTGAGGAGAGACTACATTCTTAAGAAGCTCCTACTGGTAGCTGCCATTTTTGGATTTGGCTGTTAGTTGCTAGAGTGGCTGAGAACTGTGAGCCACACAAATACTTGATTCAGGCCACAGTTTGATGACTACTGGCATAAAAAGTTTGGCATCCTGAGCTTGTTTGATATCGTAACTGCTTTTTGTGTCATTACAGCCTCCGATGATACCTCCAGCATTGGAAAATGATATGCCAGGCACAACATGTGGCTTGGACAAAGGCCTAATGTTCATAAAACAAAAATCACCTTATTTGTGTATTTCAGAGGGAAACATTCCACATGGGAAAAATATATCCAAACGAAAGTGCTGGCAGGTCAATAGATACACAAACAAACACAAACACACACACAAAATTCAAGCTTTCGCAACCAGCAGTTGCTTCTTCACGAAAGAGGGAAGGAGAGGGAAAGACAAAAGGGGAGCGGGTAAGGAGTCATTCCAATCCCAGGAGCAGAAAGACTTACCTGTCCTTTTTCCCTCCTAAGGTAAGTCTTTCCGCTCCCAGGATTGGAATGACTCCTTACCCTCTCCCTTAAAACCCTCATCCTTTCATCTTTCCCTCTCCTTCCCTCTTTCCTGACGAAGCAACCACCGGTTACGAAAGCTCAAATTTTGTGTGTATGTTTGTGTTTGTTTGTGTGTCTATCGACCTGCCAGCGCTTTTGTTTGGTAAGTCCCATCATCTTTGTTTTTAGATACAACCTTGTTTTTACATATATTTGTGTATTTCATTAGACACTATTCGTATTCCTGAATTTAGGTACTGGGCAACCATTCTATCTGTAATTTTATAGTGTTCTCAAATGTTTCTTTTGACACAATCTTCAATACAAAGCTGATTTCAAATTCACCATACCAATTGAAGTCCATGACATGTTTAACTACTATAGATGAATTACTTTTGAAGGGTGATTTCCATGTGTGTAATAATCTTTACCCCACAATTTCCTGAGCAATTTTACTTTATTTCTGTGCTTAGCTAGATTCGCTTGCTTACCTTGGTGTCATCAGAAGTCATTCTTTTGAGCACTGAATGTCAGCGATATGCAACAATTTAATAATGTTCTAGATTAGATTGCTTGGTTATCAGCACAATTAAGGATTTTGATAGACCAAAGATTATAAAATAATATATAACAGCAAGGTTACAGCATGTTAACCTCGAATGGTGAGTCATCATCAGAAGTACAGATAATTTCAGGTGCACCCCACCCAAGTGTCTTTGGATGCTTCCTGTTCATATGTACAGGGCTATTACAAATGATTGAAGCGATTTTATAAATACACTGTAGCTCCATTCATTGACTTATGGTCACGACACACTACAGATACGTTGAAAAACTCAAATTTTTGTTCAGCTGAAGCAGCACTTCAAGTTTCTGCCACCAGAGCGCTCGAGAGCGCAGTGAGACAAAATGGCGACAGGAGTCGAGAGAGCGTATGTCGTGCTTGAAATGCACTCACATCAGTCAGTCATAACAGTGCAACGACACTTCAGGACAAAGTTCAACAAAGATCCACCAACTGCTAACTCCATTTGGCGATGGTATGCACAGTTTAAAGCTTCTGGATGCCTCTGTAAGGGGAAATCAACTGGTCGGCCTGCAGTGAGCAAAGAAATGGTTGAACGCGTGCAGGCAAGTTTCAAGTGTAGCCCGCGGAAGTCGACGAGTAAAGCAAGCAGGGAGCTAAATGTACCACAGTTGACGGTTTGGAAAATCTTATGGAAAAGGCTAAAGCAGAAGCCTTACCGTTTACAATTGCTACAAGCCCTGACACCCAATGACAAAGTCAAACGCTTTGAATTTTCGGCGCGGTTGCAACAGCTCATGGAAGAGGATGTGTTCAGTGCGAAACGTCTTTTCAGTGATGAAGCATTCTTAATGGTGAAGTGAACAGACACAACGTGCGAATCTGGGCGGTAGAGAATCCTCACGCATTTGTGCAGCAAATTCGCAATTCACCAAAAGTTAACGTGTTTTGTGCACTCTCACGGTTTGAAGTTTACGGCCCCTTTTTCTTCTGCGAAAAAAACGTTACAAGACACGTGTAGCTGGACACGCTGGAAAATTGGCTCATGCCACAACTGGAGACCGACAGCGCCGACTTCATCTTTCAACAGGATGGTGCTCCACCGCACTTCCATCATGGTGTTTGGCATTTCTTAAACAGGGGATTGGAAAACCGATGGATCGGTCATGGTGGAGATCACGATCAGCAATTCATGTCATGGCCTCCACGCTCTCCCGACTTAACCCCATGTGATTTCTTTCTGTGGGGTTATGTGAAAGATTCAGTGTTTAAACCTCCTCTACCAAGAAACCTGCCAGAACTGCGAGCTCGCATCAACGATGCTTTCGAACTCATCGATGGGGACATGCTGCGCCGAGTGTGGGAGGAACTTGATTATTGGCTTGATGTCTGCCGAATCACTAAAGGGGCACATATCGAACATTTGTGAATGCCTAAAAAAACTGAGTTTTTGTATGCGTGTGCCATTGTGAAAATATCTCAAATAATAAAGCTATTGTAGAGCTGTGAAATCACTTCAATCATTTGTAATAACCCTGTATATTAATGACATGGCAGGTATTAACAGCAGCATTGGACTTTTTGTAGAAGATATATTTATCTTTAGTGAATTAAAGCAAACACCCAATTATCTAGGTGTGGCTGATCTTTCCAGAGTTATGAGATTTTTCAAAAACAAAAAGAACAAAGCCCGAAGTATCATAATCAGAACAAATATTTATATTTAGGATAAACACTATTATGCCTAAGACTCATGTTTTGCCCACTGTCTGCCACCCCTGGAACAGAAAGGATTTTTCACTCTGCAGCAGTGTGTGTGCCAATACGAAACTTCTCGGCACAATAAAACTGTTTGCCAGACTCAAACTTGTACCTCTGCCTGTGCAAGTGTTCTACTAAGTGAGGCTCTAGTAAAGTTTGGAAAGTAGGAGAGAGGTACTGGCAGAAGTAAAGCTGTGAGGACATGTTGTGAATCATGCTTGGGTAACTCAGCCAGTAGAGCTCTTGCCTGTGAAAGTTAAAGGTCCCGTGTTCAAGTCTCAGTCCAACAAACAGTTTTGATCTTCCAGGAAGTTTCACCCCTTAAATATTTTTTCCATTGTTTTCAATTTCTTATCTATTTGTTTGCCTTGCTCTCCCTTGAGTGAGAGGTTTTTCCTTTCCAACTCACTTCAAGCTTATAGTGAAAGAAAAATGATTCAGTTTTTTCTGGGATGGTTTACGCTGTAATTCTCGCTCCACATTGATACGAAATGAAACTATACTATTGAACATTGCCAGAAGGATTGCATTTCTTACTGTACTTTTCTAGCCACTGATATATCTAATCCTTCACTTCTACAATGGATTGTTGACACTGAATGTTAACATATGTAATACCTGTCAGGTTTTTGAAGACAGATAACCATCCCACAAGAGGCCCCTTCAAAGTTTAAAGTAATTGTGTCAAGTGAGGACTCTGCGAATATAATCCAACCCCACACATATTGCTCCTGTAAGGATCACAAAGACGACATTAGAACAATTAAAAAACACACAGGCATTTAAGCTATCACCGCACCCCCCCCCCCCCCCCTTCCCCAGCATACTCCCACTCCAATTCAACTGATATGGGAATATGGGAAGTAACCCCAGTATGTGGTACAACAGGAAATACCCTATCTACCATACATTTCACACAGTTTGCAGATCTAGCCGAGTATTATTTTTTAATCTCAAGAAATTTGTCATCAGTTTTCTGGCCTGCAAACAGTAACACAACACACATTGCAAAACACATTCTGCCATTTAAATTTAAATGCATCACTAAAACATGAGTGTGTATTAACAAACTCAGACATAATAGAATTTCAAGTGATTAAGCAATAAAACAATGTCTAAAACTGGGATGAAAATATATTTCAGTTACAACATGATATTTACAATAATGATAATCATAGTGATAGTAATAGTAATATTTCTCTCTAAACGTAAGGTATATCCATCCACTAGGCGAATGCTTACAGAACGGGATTAAAGTATAAACTATTTACTCATTCCTCAACACTGGCAGAGCCAGAAATGTAAAGCATTTTATTCCATACAGCAATAATATATTTATGTACATATGGAAAATATTTCATCTTTACCACTTATACTGCTTCACAAGTAAATATTTTATTTATTTAGTGCTAATTGTGCACCCCCACAGTTCATTAAAATGTTTACAGCTGACATTCTCATTTCCACTTTTCGTACTTTATTAGGAAGGCACAGAACCATTTACTTTTCCTTGCATACAATGTTTGTCTGATTTTGCTGCCAGTTACACACACACATGCATTCTCATCCTGCTTGCCTTTTAGTACCGATTAATGATCAAGTGGTCCATTCATTGCTCCCACACAATAAACAGAAACATTGTTCAGCCAATACGTTAGCAAATAACAATGTTTCACTGAATGTTTCAGTTTTCCCCATCACAAAGTTTCTGCATCTTATCAGGTATCACATTTTGCATCAGCAAAGTTTACAGGAAAGGTAAGAAGCATTGTGTATCAGATTTTTTTAACCAAAACTTGTGAATTAAAAACCTTGCATCTATATGACTGAAAAGCTATCATGTTCACTAATCTGTGACTTCCATAATAAATTCAAACTGTGGAATTCCAGTAGATAGGAAAGTGTAAGAGTAGTGTGTTCTCTTTTTTTACACTGCTTGTGGAATCTATCAATAGGATAATTAGTTCTATCCTTCATAGAACCACTTCTTTTGATATGTTAAAAAGAGAACTTGGGAACATACCTTTGCCCACATTCAACAGTATTTGTCACTATCAGGAACTATTTATGCAATCCTTAATCTATACCTTTTTAGTGAAGGTGAAAGATTCCAATAGACATGTTATTGTCTTTAATAATGTATTAAATGAGAAATAGATTCACTATAACAATAACTGCTCATAATTATGACCAGTAATGCAGAGATTATATTAAATTTAGACTCTCACAGTGTCTCAGATCTGATATTCCCATTATAGCCTGGCACTGTCTAGTATTCTTAATAGGCAATGAGGTGGGAGAAGATATGTCATTCATCACAAATTACAGTCAAAAGCTCCACGCCAAAGTATAAAAAATTTCAGCTGCCATTTTCTTACATTGGACAGTGGCAGGAATAAGGCAAAAAATTAAACCTTCTGGAGTATGTGCACAATTCATAATTAGCATAACTTATGTAGAAAACCATTCATATAGTGCTATGAATACTGAAGCAGCTGTGACTTTGCACATTTTATCTCTGCGATGAATTGCCTCAAAATACATATGTAAAAATGTTGAAGTGTATTGTCAAACACCTCCATGGGTTACTAAAAACATCAAGGGTGCACTTTAAATTTGATCATGATTCATATTTGCATTGGCAAGTGGCTTGACTCAGTAAGACTGTGAAGTATTTCAGGCCGTTCTGTAAAAGTACAATATATCAAAAACTCTGTTCCCATATATTTATAACAGCAGGCATTATTTCCCCAAACTCACAGTTAATTCATACATACACAGTTCATTGTTGCCTTCTATTAGAAACATTACATATCAGCCTAATCACATCTGTCTCTATTACAGTTTACATAATATACACTTAACTCTGAGCATCGAAATTTGATGCCTATTAAAGCCTGAATTGTTCTCAGTTTTTGTACTTCAAGTGTTGCCTGTGATTGCATTTTAGTATAAAAGAATCACATCGAGTCATGGTCACAGACAAATTCATAGTTCTATCCATATGTAACAAGTTTAGAACCTGTAGTATCTACTCTATCGTAGGCCTGAAGTACAATGCAGGACAGTAAAATATCCTCAGTCAGTTCGATGACACACTTCAGTCAATAAATTCCAAAAAGCTTAAACTATTGTCTGTCTGGACTGGATTTGCTCCCCTGAGTTGGTGGCAAGTTGGCAGCCTGTTTACGTTGGTCATTCAACTATCTTCTTGCCAGGCTGCACTCTAGGATAGAGCTGCAAAAACAGAAGACATGTAATTTAGTAGTCACTCTTGGGAAACAGATGCACAAATTAGGCATCACACTTGTTAAGGAAAAAACACTGAAGCTTAAAAAAAAGGAAGGGCTATGAGAATTTAATGTCTAATCCATTATTTTGCCATAAATGATAGTGAGGCGTAGCACTTTGCATCATGTCTATTTAAATGGAATATTACAGCAGTGATTGGACATGCAGTGTGAGTCACATGTAAGACAGGTGTAATCAGATGACTCAAATATATGTAATTTCTAAGCCATATGATAGATGCCACTAGATCAGGCTGTTCCAGCTTGTCGGCTCCGTTGTGAGCCGTGGAGCGCTCCCTGCTCCAGGGAGCCGTGTCACTCGCTGTGACCATTCAACAGGGCCGGCACGCCGGCACGTGGCGCGGATGGCTAAGGCAGGCGGCAAGGTGGGCATTTTGATGTGCAAGCTGAGTCTTACAAGATCGACAACCTCATACTCTTAGATGCTAAGATGGGGTGACATGCTACACCAGGAAATACGATGTTCAGGAAATAAATAAGAAACAACTATTTTACAAAAAGTAGCATACTAAATTTATTGGGCCTCTGTAGCATGACATTTTCCTTTCATTACAAGATCAGAAATATCAGGCGTCAAAGTGTTCGCAGCGTTAATGCGGAGGATGGCCTTCATTGTTGCATCCTGAAGAAATGATCATTCCTTACTTTTTACTCTCTTCATTGCTGAGAAAAGCTGCTCACAACAATAAGTAGATCCAAACATGCACATGATATGAGCGGCATTGTTGTGAAGCTTAGGAAATGTTTTTTTTTTTTTGCTGCAATACACGATACCATCATGACAAATCCAACGTGTTGTAGTACCTCTCTTTCAGAAAAGTTGAATTTTGCAAATCAATAATCTCCAATTTAAGTGACAATGACAAGTCATCGGGGGAAACTGAAAAGGGAGTGCCGAACACCTTAAGTTCAATTTCCAAACTAGTGAAGTCTCGGAATCGAGTTTCAAACGACGTGATGAGCTGCTTTAACTTTGCTTGGTAATCACCGAAAGTAGTACCTTCAGGTAGTTTTAAACAAGCAAGACGATTGAAGAACGTTAAATGTCCATTACTCATCTGTTTCTCAAATAAACGTAACTTTTCCAAGAACACTTTGATATGGTCGTGTATGTCAACGATTAGCTGCCCTTTGCTCTGTAATAACAGATTTAAATTATTCAGATGTATAGTTATGTCAGCTAGGAACGCCAGGTCTGATATCAGTTTTATATCTTTCAGAGAACGCATTTCTTCGCCTTTCATTTAGAGAAAAAGGGATATTTCCTCACGAATGGCAAAGAAAACATGAATTTTTCCCCCGACTCAGCCAACGAACTGTACTGTGGTAAAGTATAGCCCCATACTCAGCTTCCATATCTCTCAGAAATCCTTTGAATTGGTGATGATTCATACCGTGACGCCGCACAAAATTCACACACTTCACGACATCTTTCATGACGCCACCTAGCTCTACTGTTTCAGCATACAGTGCCTCTTGGTGAATAAAACAATGAAGAGTCAAAATGTCTTTCCCGAATTCGTCCCTGAGTTTATTTTTCAAATGAGAAGCAAAACCTTGGTGACGCCCGATCATTTGTGGTGAACCGTTTGTCACTACAGAATGGAGCTTATCCCACCTTCAATTGCCTGCACCTCCCTTGGAAACAAACATTCTGCAACCTACCATGCACGATTTTACACGTGGTCGCACCAAAAATGGCTTGCCACTCGTCGCAGTGATGTGAGCGACCCTGTAGCTTTCTCGAACTGCAGATTCAAAAGTGTTTTCTCTGCTCTCATTCACCTGAAAATTATAAATGCATTACAGAACACAAACTATGTTGCATGTTTTGATACCCTCCGAATTACGAAACTGATTTTAAACTTAAGTCTCCTGGTATATCGTTCTTAAGCCTAGCTATCAGTTCTCTGCGTGCAACGCCTTGTACCTGATCGTAGTGCGCTGCGTGAAGACGTGTATAATGTTGTTGTATATTGTACCTCTTCGCAGAATTAAATACTTTGTGACATAAAAGACACTGCGGATGACCATCCCACTCAATGAATAGAAAGGTGTCCTCCAATAGAGGTACAAGGCTCCCGTGCTAGTCATAGCTGTCATTGAATATGGATTATTGTTCAGTTGCAGCTGCATGCAGCCAGGGGGCAGAGAGTTCTCTTTCCCCCTCCACGCAGGCTCCGAGCTGCCGCAGTGAGAGCTCCGGAGCGCTCCAGCTCCCTGGAGCTCGGTTGGAACAGCCTGCACTAGATGGACAGTTTTGTTTATTTGATTTCTAATTGTTTATTAATTACAACTATTATTCTGTTATGACAGTGAAAGAATATATGAACGTGAAATAAGGTTTTATACAAAGTTTTTACAGTATACATTGAAGTAACAGGGAATGTGAAGAGTGTTCAAGAATGACTTATGTTAATCATTCATAGCAGGGAATTTGTTGTGAACTATTTCATCAGTTTATGGTACTGAGGAAATCATAGTCTGGCTTCAGAAGCCAGAGACTGTGGTCATGTGTGTAAGTTGTGTTTGCATAACGTGTGTACGTTATGTGAGTGTGTGTGTGTGCGCGTGTGTGTGTGTGTGTGCGTGTGTGTGCGTGTGTGTGCGTGTGTGCGCGTGTGTGCGTGTGTGCGCGTGTGTGCGCGTGTGTGCGCGTGTGTGCGCGTGTGTGCGCGTGTGTGCGCGTGTGTGCGCGTGTGTGCGCGTGTGTGCGCGTGTGTGCGCGTGTGTGCGCGTGTGTGCGCGTGTGTGCGCGTGTGTGCGCGTGTGTGCGCGTGTGTGTGCGCGTGTGTGTGCGCGTGTGTGCGCGCGTGTGCGCGCGTGTGCGCGCGTGTGCGCGCGTGTGCGCGTGTGTGCGCGTGTGTGCGCGTGTGTGCGCGTGTGTGCGCGTGTGCGCGTGTGTGTGCGCGTGTGCGCGCGTGTGCGCGTGTGTGCGCGCGTGTGCGCGTGTGTGCGCGTGTGTGCGCGTGTGCGTGTGCGCGTGTGTGTGCGTGTGCGCGTGTGTGCGCGTGTGTGCGCGTGTGCGTGTGCGCGTGTGTGCGCGTGTGTGCGCGTGTGCGTGTGCGCGTGTGTGTGCGTGTGCGCGTGTGTGCGCGTGTGCGCGCGTGTGCGCGTGTGCGCGCGTGTGCGCGTGTGCGTGCGCGTGTGCGTGCGCGTGTGCGCGTGTGCGCGTGTGCGCGTGTGCGCGTGTGCGCGTGTGCGCGTGTGCGCGTGTGCGCGTGTGCGCGTGTGCGCGTGTGCGCGTGTGCGCGTGTGTGTGCGCGTGTGTGTGCGCGTGTGCGCGTGTGTGTGCGCGTGTGTGTGCGCGTGTGTGTGCGCGTGTGTGTGCGCGTGTGTGTGCGCGTGTGTGTGCGCGTGTGTGTGCGCGTGTGTGTGCGCGAGTGTGCGTGTGCACGAGTGTTGTCTATTTTCAACAAAGGCCTTGTTGGCCAAAAGCTCACTTCCTGAGTGTCTTTTTGTTGTGCCTATCAGCAACTCAGCATCTCCGCTATATGGTGAGTAGGAACTATCCCCATAACATTGTTACATTCCATCCTGGATTTTCCATTATTGAGCAGTCAACTCATACAAATAACTTGGCATAACACTTGATGGCTATATGAAACAGAATTATCACAAAGATTCAGTTGTAGATAAAACAGGCAGCAGATTCATTTATTGATAGAACAGTAGAGAAATAGAATCAGTATAAAAATGAGATCACTTACAAATCACATTTGCTATCTGACCTACAACAATGCACAAGTGCTCAAAATAATACTAACTGGAGATATTGAACGCATACAAAGAAGAGCAACCTGAATGGTCAGACATTTGTTTCACCCATGACGGAGTGTCACAGAGATGCTGAAGAAATTGAACTGGCAGCCTACTTTCAAAAGTTCAAGAGTTAGCTTTAAATAATGTGTCTAGGTATATCAAACAATAGAAAACCCATGATGGATTAATGTCAATATTGTGGAAAGCATAGACCGCTACTCACAGAAAAGCACAAAAAAAACTGCAAACAAGTAAGATTTTGGTATAAATGCCTACTTCCAAAATAAACACACATGTACTTTCTCACAAAATCAACTTGCACGCACATGACTACTCTGGCTGTCGACACCAGACTGAGAACAGCTGTGTATGATGGGAGAAGCAACCCCAGTGTAGTTGGGGGGGGGGAAGGGGGGGGGGGGGGAAGGAGGAAACTGTGGTGCAGATAGAGTAAAGATGGGGGACAGTAAAGTGATGCTGAGCAGGTCAATGTGACAACCCCAGCTGTCACCCATACAAATTAATAGATTATATTATCTTTCCACTGCACCTTAAGACCTTGCATTCAATACTAAGTTGTCCCAGGCAGCAATGTGTGCCACTACCCAAGTGCCAAATTGGTGGACTGAAATCCAAGAGCAACAAAGAGTCCACACTTAGATGCAGCATGGGTAAACATTCCTGAATAACCAGTCAGGTGGCATGAAACAGATGTCAAGTGACCGCCATAGAAGTCTGCCTACAGAGCAATTACAAACAGATGTTTCTACATGTCTCTCCAGCATTTTTCATACCTTAATTGCTTCTGTAACATCATTTGCAATTTTTTGCATTGTATAATGTTTCAACAGTCCTACTCCATTATGATCCTATAGCTAGATTGACTTCTTTCACAGTGTAGGATTCAGATAAATACCTAATATTTAATTCCTGTAATACAAAGGTCAACATACCACATATCAGGTTATTTACATTATGGTTTTTTTTTTCAGAGAATGGACACCTTGGCACTACTATACTTCTGTTACCGTAATCTTTGATCAGACCAAAGAACAGGTAGTCACACTTCATATTTGTTTCAAAATCTCTCTTTGAAGATCATGTAATATAACATGTTAGTTATTAGGTGCAAATTTCTCGCCAGGTATACATTACTTTAACTGTGCTACAGAATAACCCACTTGGAAGGATTACGTTAAGACAGACTCTTATGACAATTACATATGTTCTACATTTGGCTGTATTATATTTGGCAACAATGTGTTTTTGATCCACAGATGTGTACCGTGTAAGTACTGCGGCTTTAAGAAACTTTTTTAATCCCCCCACTCTCTACACTGCCTGTAGCTACTTTATACTTGCCTCTATTTTGTACCTTACAGTTTTGTCCTGTGAAGATGGTTGTTGTAACTGCTAATGGTGGAAATATGCTTCTTTCAAAATAGTATGTAACTACCTATGAAGAGTACAATACTACTATATGTTTAATATTTGTCTTTTTACATACTACTGTTTCAATAATGAACTGATTTTATAGTATCACTGTAATATGTTAACTGAGTGATGAATATTCAGTTCTAAACATAGATAATTACTGAAGACAGATCTGCACACGTACACTGTTACTAGAAAGAGACTGTTCACTGTAAGGTGACAGAAAAGAGAGAATCTTTGCCCAAAGAATAACAATAACACATGGCCTATTAAAATGTTGCCAGCAAATCCTCATTTATTTTAGAGCAAAATGCCTTTTTTTTAATCATTTTGAGCTCTGGCCAATCTGGTTTGCGATTATGGAAACCTTCTAATACTGTTTTGTAATTGTGCCATTGTGAAGACTTTGGATAATCCTGAAAGGAAAGTTCAGTGGAGCAACACAGTATTATTCTGTGCAGAGGACTACTTCCTGATATGAAATACCTGGCCATGAAATATTTTAATGCAGACAAATAAAATAACATGATGTGTACCACAACTGGCATCCAAGCAGAGAGATTATTTCAGAACATAATCTCATAAAAGCACAAGTTATGTATGTTTTAGCTGGACTGCCATCATGTTGCACATCATATCTGTTCATACTCATACTCACCCCGAGCAAGTTGCGAGGCACATATCCCTCCTTGTCGTCGAGCCGCGACCACCACCACTCGCGTTCGTTTTCATCTCCCTTCCGCAGGACCACCAGGCGGTCACCCTCTCGAAAGCTTAGCTCATCCGGGTTGTGTGCTTCGTAGTCATAGACTGCCCACACGACACCACCATTGAGAATTCCGAGCTTTTCTTGGACACCTTAGAACAAGTAAAATTGTTTGTTTTCGTCAACAGGTTCAGAGTATGAGATGCAGTGATAATGAACATGATCTACAGCACTCAAGTACAAACATGATGTACCAAAATGGAAAGTCCAACAGTTGGTGTATAAATTTGTCAATCTGTGATTTCAGTACTGGGTACAGCTGTGGCTATCTTTTGAGGCTTATGAGCTATTTAGTTTTTTCATAGTGTTCATCCAACAATTCATGCAAGCATAAAATTCATTGTTTTCAAACATTGTGCCTGAAATAGACAATAACCAAGTGCAACTATGTTAATGTTCATACAACATCTTCACTAACATTTAGTATTGTTTATCACCCACATGAATTACATTCACTGTGCGCCAAGTACATTATTTGAGACAAATGTTGAAACGTATCGCAACCTTAGTTTCTGGTTCTTCAGAAAATAGCCATTAACCTGTTCCTGCCACTTTTGTTTTTTTCAAAAACTTATTTCAAATGCTGCCTCCCACTGCCATTAGGAGTAGAAGAAGGAGAAGAACTATACAATTAATCTTTTGCACACATGAAAGTAAGTGAAACTCACAAATGGCTCTTCAGGTAAATTACAGTACCACATGAGTTGTTATATAAATTTAGAACCGTCACCCTGATGAAAGCACGAAGACTGAACACCTGACCATATACTTAACTAATAGACTAACAGAACACTCAAGCTGAATTTTGATAGGTATGTACTAGTCATAGGTTTTGTGCCCCACATATGCACAAAAGCATGGTCTTATCAGTGAACTTTACAATGAACACCCACTCAGTTAATAGAGGATGATAATCAATAAGCCACTTAGTTGCTCAGATTCGTAACAGATACGCAAGATAGTCAACCACCTTCTCGAGGCAGCACCAGGGCCTCGAAAAAGTTAAAGAAAAATATTGTTTGTACCATTATGTGGACATCCACCTGTGGACTTGAAAATGAGTTTGAAACTGGCCAGTTCCTATTTTAGGCAAATATTGTGGTGGAAATAATGTGTTCCTTTGGACCTAAAACTGTGTGTGCAGTGTGGAACTGCAAAAACAAATATTTTGTAACAGAGCCTAAACAGACAAGCACTCCATTTCCTAAATCCTGCTAACTGTTCTGTTTGATAAGAGGTGCAATCAAAATATAAGGGTTGTTTGTTTCTTCAACGAAGTTGCACAAATTCAGTACTATTGATTTACTGCTTATGAAGCCAAAGAAGACATGGTTTCTATTCAATAATCATTCCCAGTCATAACAAGCAAAATTAGCAGCACAACCACTCCTGGGATGGACACCATGCCGGCCATGGCCCCATTACATCTTTGGGTTACATACACGACAAAAAAAAAATGGATATCTTTATGATACACAGCTCCCTACACAAATATAATGAATGTGAATGTGGTAAATATGGGAGTGGTTAGAAAAGCCAGCTGACTAGACAGTGGCTTCCACTTGCTTCAACAAACTTTCAATGTCAACTGGAAGTGAGGAGGAGTGGAAGAATGAACAATGATTTCGTTCAGGTTACAGTCTGGTTTGCTGATGGGTCAAAAACGGACAAAAGTGCTGGGGCTGAGGCTGTGGTATGTGGGGTACAGCCTAGTACGATGTCTCAAGAGAAGCTGGCTACAGTATCCCAAACAGAGATATTTGATTACTTGATTCTCAAACCAACCCAATATTCTATTTGCTTACACAAAACTGTAATGATTTACCAAAAGGGTTGCAAACACGAAATTCAGCCAGAGAACAGTTGGATTCCCAGGTCCCACCACATTCACAATCTCAGAAATAACATATTTGGAAGAAATAGCCAAATATTTGTGACAACAAAGGTATCAGTTTCACAGCTGTCCTGTTTTGATGACAATGATGATGTATAAAAACTAATGAAAACAATTCCTCTTTGTTTATTTTATTTTTCCATGTATTATTCTAAATATTCTAAAGGTGGCAGGGGTAAAAGACAGGGAGCAAAAGGCTATTTACAATTTGTACAGAAACCAGATGGCAGTTATAAGAGTCGAGGGGCATGAAAGGGAAGCAGTGGTTGTGGCCTCTCCCCGATGTTGTTCAATCTGTATATTGAGCAAGCAGTAAAGGAAACAAAAGAAAAATTCGGAGTAGGTATTAAAATCCATGGAGAAGAAATAAAAACTTTGAGGTTCGCCAATGACATTGAAATTCTGTCAGAGACAGCAAAGGACTTGGAAGAGCAGTTGAATGGAATGGACAGTGTCTTGAAAGGAGGATATAAGATGAACATCAACAAAAGCCAAACAAGGATAATGGAATGTAGTCGAATTAAGTCGGGTGATGCTGAGGGAATTGGATTAGGAAATGAGACACTTAAAGTAATAAAGGAGTTTTGCTATTTCGGGAGCAAAATAACTGATGATGGTCAAAGTAGAGAGGATATAAAATGTAGACTGGCAATGGCAAGGAAAGCGTTTCTGAAGAAGAGAAATTTGTTAACATAGAATAGATTTAAGTGTCAGGAAGTCGTTTCTGAACGTATTTGTATGGAGTGTAGCCATGTAAGGAAATGAAACATGGACAATAAATAGTTTGGACAAGAAAAGAATAGAAGCTTTTGAAATGTGGTGCTACAGAAGAATGTTGAAGATTAGGTGGGTAGATCACGTAACTAATGAGGAGGCATTGAATAGGATTGGGGATAAGAGAAGTTTTTGGCACAACTTGACAAGAAGAAGGGATCGGTTGGTAGGACATGTCCTGAGGCATCAAGGGTTCACAAATTTAGCATTGGAGGGCAGCGTGGAGGGTAAAAATCATAGAGGGAGACCAAGTGATGAATACACTAAGCAGATTCAGAAGGATGTAGGTTGCAGTAGGTACTGGGAGATGAAGGAGCTTGCACAGGATAGATCAGCATGGAGAGCTGCATCAAACCAGTCTCAGGAATGAAGACCACAACAACAACAACAAGTATTATTCAAAATGTAGACAATGAATACAGCAAAACTCCATTTACACGTTTTTTCACGTATACATTTTTCTCACTTATACCTTTTTTTCTTTGTGTGCTGGCTGAATATCCACAGTGTGCACAAGTTATGATGCAGTGTTTCAGAGTGGGTTGCCGGCAAGTGGATTGGTAAGGCTGATATTAGACTATAATAAAATTTGACAGTGTAATAAGGAAATTTCTCAAAGTTAGGCTTTGATCAAATGTTTTTGATCAAAGCTAGCACCTTGCCTTAGATTTGATGAAAGGAAGTGTTTGTCTTATGTTTAGTGCATGGAGAAATCAACAGCTTGGAGCACTAGCATCGCTGCAGCTGTCTGACACACAATGTTCATCAATATGACTCCCAAATTTACATGGTGCATCGCATATGTAACAAAAATGATAGAAATATTCAGGGCAGATAAAACACTGTGTAGCTTATGACACCCTGAGTGTGAAAACAGAATAAAAAACAAGAGCTATAAAACAAATTGTGGATGCTATTAGCTGTGAAGTATGGCCAGGATATACCCCCGAGAATATAAAGGAGAAAATCTAAAACTTGTGTGGAAATAAAAAATTTTCACGACTGCAGTACACATTTAATGTATTTTCCTTCACAAATTCATCCTTCAGTGCATTATAAATAGCTTCAAACATTTCTGGCATTATTTTTGTCAATGTGCACTGCAGCATTAGAGTGCTATACCGGTACTGTAAACTAGAGTAGCTAGAAATTTCAGTATTATGGTAAGTCTGTCTTTTGCAGACATAGCATTTCTGAGAGTGTTCAGCTTCATAATATGAGGAGCCACTTGAGCACATATTGAAATGTACTCTCATCCATCGCCAAAGGGATTCTGATGCGACTTTACGACCTCGACTTGCAGCCCCATAGCAAATTTTGTTGTATATTTTTCGTATCTTGCCATTATGTCCACATCTTCAACCAAGTATGTTTCCTTTTCTTCCACATCTCTTGCAAATGCAATGACAATGCAATTCCAGTGCACACAACTGCAGACCAGGTATAATTTTGCTTCCAGTATTGGGGGTGTAGTGTGTATGTTGACAATGACCATTCATTGCTGGGAATTCATCTGACCACAAAATAAATAATTAAATCTGTTCTTGCTCTATGGTTGACAGATTCTTTTTTGTACCCCTGTCCGCTCAGTAAATTAGTTATACTCATAAAATGAACATTTCAGAACAAAACATTTGCGTTATACGAAGATGGTGTTGCCAACATCAGTACACTACAGCACCAAGCTGCAGATAATAGTATTAAGCCATCGTCAGCAGTTATGAAGGAACTTTGACAAAATATTTGACGAGAGTGTAATACCCCCTTTTGCACCACGCCAAAGGTCATTGTCGAAGGAAATTTGATAGTATAATATTCTTTTATAGATTGACAGACAAGCAACAATAGTATAAATTTCAATAATAGAGTTGTCACAAATAACAGATGTTATACAGAGACTGTACAGTATTGGAAAGTACAGTGTAACACATGAAGCTTACTATTACGGCAGTGGTGATGGCCACAGGGAAGATTGGTAGTAGGTGTAGCACTCATTTGTTTTCCCCAAAATTGCACGACTTCTGATGAACTAGGGCACAACTGGACAAGAATTGTTGCATGTCACTCAGGAATCCCGAAACACATCACACCTCATACTGTAGAGTCGTGCTGTATTACTGTAGTTCTAATTAATGATGATGATGTAAATAAAATAGAAAGAAACTTCCACATGGGAAAAATATATTAAAAACAAAGATTCCAAGACTTACCAAGCGCGAAAGCGCCGGCAGACAGGCACAATGAACAAAACACACACACACACACACACACACACACACACACACACACACACACACACACACACACAGAATTACTAGCTTTCGCAACCGACGGTTGCTTCTTCAGGAAAGAGGAAAGGAGAGGGAAAGACGAAAGGATGTGGGTTTTAAGGGAGAGAGTAAGGAGTCATTCCAATCCCGGGAGCGGAAAAACTTCCCTTAGGGGGAAAAAAGGACAGGTGTACACTCGCACACACACACATATCCATCCGCACATACACAGACATGTCTGTAGTAGCAAAGGCAAAGGAAAAGGAAATTGAAGATAGTGCAAGTGTATTCAGAATTTCTACTAGTAAGTGGACACACATTCAGGGTGAGAAATATTAAGACGTGGGAGATTGTTTGTTGTTGTGGTTCAGGCAACATAGAGCAGAAGGCATTCCTATTAGCAGCCCAATGCTTTGCGGAAAATCAAATGAATTGGCAATTCAACTCAGTGTAGAGAATTTTTAGTGCTTCATCAGGTTGACTGCACAAATTTAAGGTAAAAAATGGCATCAGCTGTTAGAACGTATGTGGCAAAAGCAAAAGTGCGAGATTGGAAGGAAATCTGTTTGAAAGAACTGACATCCCAATATGCTCCTGAAAACATTTTCAATGTGGATGAGATCGGCTTGTTTTACAATGCAATGCCTGAATGCACTATGGCATTCAAAGACGAGAAATGCCATGGAGGAAAGCAAAGTAATCAATGTATAACAGTGCTGCTGTTACGTGCTAACAGTGATGGGAGTGAGAAGCTCCTCCACTTCTGATTGGGATATTTGCCAAGCCCCATTGTTTTAAGAACACTATCACATTTCCCACACAACACAATAGTAACAAGAAATCCTGGATTAAGACAAAATTTTCGAAAGCTGGCTTTGAAGTGTCGATGTTAAAATGGGTGCAGCAGGCCAAAAGATTTTATTGTTGGTAGACAGGTGTGCATCACATCCTCCCCTTACTTCCTTTTTGAGAAATGTGACCGTGGAATTATTTCCAGTGAATTTCCCGAGTGAGCTCCAGTCACGTGACCTTGGAGTAATACATAATTTCAGGTTGCATTATCGCAAAATGCTCTTCCAGCATGCCATCAGGTTTGTAAACATCAGAAAAAAGGGAAGAAATGAAAATAACCATTTTACAGGTAAGATTTTTACTTGTCATTACTTTCAAGTTGTGCTACCGGAGCCAAAGAACACTTTAAGAAATAATTAATGAATTTGTTTCTTTTGATAGGCAATGCACTACTGTGCAGCTTCATGGCACAGTGTTTCAGATGGTACCATTCGGAATTGTTTCTGCAAAGCCGGATTTGGAAATGAAGTCCATGATCGTGATGGAAATGACCATACTGATGATATTTCACCTAATGATGAAGAATGGAATAAACTTTAAGAGCAGGCATCATTTGAGGATTACGTGAACGTTGATGAAAACCTTGTCACTACAGAACTCACGAGTATGAGATAGTTTAATGTGCATTGCGGGACCTGGACAAGGAGGAAACCGACAATAAGGATGATACAGAAGAGTCTCAGCATTCCTCCGTGACATTTAACAATGGAGTAAATTCGTTACAAATAATTGAACAGTTTCTGACACACCACAATGTTTCAGATGAAATAGTGACAGAGTTATCCCCTTTTGAGGGTACAGTGTACACTATTGCCACGTCAAAAAAAGAAAAGAAAAACATATTTTTTTTACAAAATGACGTTTATATTTTTCTTTATATCTTTGTTAAGTATGGTACCTAGTAAGCCTATATAACATTTTGTAGAATGTAAGTTTTTATTTACTGGATTTTTCATTTGTGTCTACCAATTAATTTGATAGCATGGTGCTATATTTCATATAAAGGTTTTTTTGCATTTATACACTTTTTTCCTGTAGCCTATTGTAAAACGTGTAATTGAAGTTTAACTGTAAATGGATTAAGTTTAGAATAGGTGTCAATAAGAATTTGTAATTTTACTTAGACAGACTATGTTGAAAAATAATTTTTCTCAAGGAGCCTCTTAAAATGGGGTGTAGTGTCATACTTGGGTAAATATGGTAGATGCTAAAAGTATCATGGCATCTACAGTCATTCAGACTGCCAAGCTGCTCTCAAATCTGTATAAGCACCTGCAATGAGATCATCGAGCATCACAAAATGCCAGAAATGAGAGACTAGAAGAAACCAACTGGGTACACCTTCTGTGCGTCCCTGGTTACTCAGGTATTATTGGTAACAAACAAGTTGACAAGCTAGCTACGACAGGGGCTATGACCCTCTTTGTTGGACTGGAACCTGTCTTATCACTAAGGTAGTAATAAAATCTAAACTACATGGCTGCATCATCAGAGGGCAGCATATAGAACTTTGGATTAGGAGCCAAAAAACTAGAAAATTGGCTAGCTAATGATGCCGAAAATGTTTAAACAGAAGTTCAGGACTAGGCTTGAATAGGAGGCAGATAAACTCTCTGTAAGTTTAATGACGGCCAAAGGAACTTCAGGGAGTATTTTTATATCATGGTAATAGAAAAAAGGAGCTCCCAAGGGTCGACTGTGTGGTAAGGGGGACGAAACCACATCACAGAAAAGACAAAATATCTGGATCAATAATTCCAGAAGAGGTTGTGAATAACAAACATATCGTAATGGGAATTTGACTACTATTCACAGGTTTTGGGTGGCATTAATATTCAGGAGGGAGACATATCACACAAACTTTGTTTTGTTGTGGACAACAGAAGATTAAGTCCTCTGTTTTGTCTCCCTAATCAAATCAAATCAAAACCGGTGATTGTTTGCTTGTGGAGGGGGAAAAAACAATGGTTTCAAAAATTGTTGCTCCTGTCAATTGCAAACTGGGTGCTGTAGTTTGATTTTTATGTGCACCAGGACCTACAGCTGCTCAGATTCACCATGAGTTGCACACTGTTTATTGGCCTACAGTAAGGAGTGAAGAGAAAGTTAGGTGACAGTGTCATGACTTTTTAAATAGGCATATAAATGTGCAAGATGGGAATACAGGCCCAGTGACCAGACTGATAAAACTGTGCAAAAAGTGGACCAAAGTCTGCAATCTGAGCGATGATCAATTGCCAAAATTATGAATTTCCTTATGTAGGATACACCATTACATGAACGATTGCCACAGAAAAACTTTTATCACAAATGTAGTGCAACATGGGTAGCAAATATGCTTTACCAGTCAACAAAAAGAGCAAATAAGAAAAAAATCGATGAAGCAAACACTAACAAGATACAAATAATTTGTTTTCGAACTGTTACCCCTCCTTGCTCTATACCCCTCCTTGCACTATAAACAATGACTTTAAGGCAATGAAGATGAACTTGAGAAGGCTTTATTGGGTTACTATAGGATTCCCTGCTGCATGTAAATTTTGCATTTTTTGTTAGCTTAAATTCATCAGAAATTCTTTCGTTACTCACTATAAAGATATTCGGAGCATCCATCAAAGCCTTCCTCATCTTCCTCACACTTCTCTGCTGCTGTCTCATGGTCTGAAAGCGTTGTTGCAAAGATACACGCTCCGTGCTCCACGAGAAACTTCACCATGGCCAGGTTATTGCATGATGCAGCACAGTGCAGAGGCGTCCTGCAAAAGGCACACAAAAATTTCTGAAACAATCTGGTTCATTTGAAAGTGATATTTTATGGAAATAATTTACAAAAGTATTGTGACAAAATTATATTAAAAAACCTCCGAAGTTTTTTGCTGTAACATACTGTCCTTGCTCTTTTCTTTTAAATTATATAAAACATGAAAGATGAAGAAACAGTCACATTCGTTTTCCATATCAAAAGTAATTTATTCGTGTTAATTAAAGAGAGAAGTGACTACTGTGATTCAGAGTGACAAATTTCTTGTGTGATATGTTGATCTCTGCTTAATTCCTGGGTCAAAGACTACACAAAATATATTGTCATTAACATGGCCATGCATATTGCTGTGTCTTATACTGTTTGACAGAATGAAGACATGGGAAATTATTGCAAGCTTAGATGAGCACTGTACAAACACTTTGAGAATGTCGTTTGAAAATAAGGTATCTGGAATCAGCATAAAATCATTTTTCCAGTGCCATGAACTAAATTACAGAAACTGTACAATCAACAAATGTATTCCTTAAGCACGACAGTTTTCCTCATTCACAGAAATGAGAACCAAAACAATTAGCAAGAATTCATTTCATGTGTAGACATATGTTAAGAGGTGCTCTTTTTTTATTATGAAACAGGGAAAAACAAAAATTGAACATGTGACGCAAGTAGAGAAATTTTGGATCCAATAAAGGTATTAGAAATTACTATGGTTTAGCCACTAAGATTTAAAAACCAGAGTAATAAAAGGCAGCAGAGGACTCTTATAAGTGAGGAAGATGGTGAGAAGAGAGAAATGTGTTGGCAGACTGAGAAATAGCCAAGAGCAAAGTACAGCAAACCAAGAATAAATACTGGAAACTGCACTTCAGTGCCAGATTGACAGCTTCCACAACAAAACATCACATATGCAGCTTTTGGACTGAGTTTTGATGCACAGAAACAGTATCACAACTGTTGTCATCAAAGACAGAATCCAGACTGAGCAAAAGACCCAAGCTGCAGGCTGTGTAAAGATGTTGAGGAAACAACTACCCACATTCAAGCTTCACAATTGATCAAGCAGAGACATACTGCTGTGACACACATAATCCACAGTAACTTATGCCAAAACTACCATGTGCTGGTGGCAAAGAACTGGTGGGATTGCAGGCCAGAAACAAGTTCTCAAAAACAAGCATACCAAAGGGACTTCCAACTGCAGACTGATCAAACGTTGGAACACAATACACCAAACCTCTCAGTTGAGGAGGAGAAGAAAGTGTATCATTGACGCTGGTATCCCAGGTGATAGCAGAATCAATGAGAAACAGAAACTTACAGATATGATGACTTTAAAATCTAAGTTTGAGTCAGTGAAAATGTGAAATTGGTCCAAGTGGTTCTCAGCCACAGTGCAAAAGGAACTTAATGGACACTTGAAAACCATTGACATTGATGACATAGCCCTCTGTCAACTATTGGGATATGCACAAATTATCTGCCATTGTATCACACAGGCCTAGACATTTTTGAAGTGTTCAATTAGTGATAGAACACAAAATCAGCACAGTGACCTCATTTGTTTTGTTTACTGTCAAAGTAGTAATAGCAGTAATAATAATAATAAGAAGAAGAAGAAGAAGAAGAAGAAGAAGAAGAAGAATAAGAATAAGAATAAGAAGAAGCATCTTACAGGAATCTTGTTGTGAAACAAAAATCTATATCTTTACTACTATATAGAGACGAGTCACTGTTTAACATTGTTACAAAAATCTTACTTCGAACTTTTAAACAATGGAAAAACCAGGCTGAAAAATAACAACATTATGAAAAGGAAAGTTGCTACTCACCATATAGCAGATGCTGAGTCGCAGATAGGCACAACATAAAGATCGTCACAAATAAGCTGTCAGGCAGGCAACAAGGTCTTTGTCAAAAATAGATCACACACACACACACACACACACACACACACACACACACACACACACACACACACACACACACACACACCTGCAGTCTCTGGCAGCTGAAGACACACTGCAAGTAGTAGGAGCAGATTCTCTGATTCTGGGTGTTTAAGGAGGATTCCTCTAGACAGACCATGAATAGGTTGGCATAGGAGGGTGCCATGTAGGTGCCCATACCCGTTCCATTCCAAGAAGTCCTTTCCATATAGCCTAACCATCTGTGGTCATCTCATCTGCAGCAATGAGTGGTCCCTCTCGAAGTATACCTAGGGTCTCACTGAACCCTTCACAGACCGTAATTATTCTCCCAATACCTCCAAGAGTCTCACCAACCAGCCGCAGAGGAGCATTCCCATCGTAACTCAGTACCACCATATACTGAAGCAACGGAATTACATTCTCCACCAGAGTTTTGACTACCTCTCATTGTGCCCTAAAATGAGAAATGTCCAGCCCACTATCCTTCTCACTCCCACAGTGGTATTGTCCCATCCACTGAACCTACACAATACACTCATCCATCCCAACTCAACCCTTGCTTCCAACCCCTTACCTCATGATTCATATCCCTGTAATATAACTTAGAGGCAAAATCTGTCCCATACACCTTCCCACCACCACCTACTCCAGTCCAGTCACAAACACCACCTATGTCAACAAGGGCAGGGCTCCTTTGAAACCAGTCATGTGATCTAAAAACTAAGACACAACCACTATGCTATATTCTATGGGGCACAACAACCAACAAGCTATTTGTCTGCATGAATGACCACTGACAAACTGTGGCCAAGAAACAACTGGACCACAACTGAGCACACTGCCAAACATGACAACCTTCATTTCAGTGACTGCTTCATAGCCTGTGGCACATGGATCCTTCCCACAAACACCAGATTTTCTGAATTGTGCAATACGTCCTTGGTTTCCATAAGCCTACTGGCCTCAACCTTCGTTAGTCATTTTCCTCACCCATGCAGCCCCTTCCCTACTCCCATTCCAAGACTACATAGTCTTAATTCCGCAAATGCATATTACTTCTCTCCTTTTCCACTAACCCCCCCCCCCCCCCCTCCCCTTTTCCTGTGCCCTCTGTCTAACCTCCTCCACTTCATCCCTGCACACACTCCAGCAGCACTGCGCCATCCCCCACCTTACCATCCCTCCCCATCCCTGCCCCAGCTACCACTCCCATCATGCACTGCTGCTGCCTGCAGTGTGGCTTCAGCTGGCAGAGACTGCAGTTTCTCTCTCTCTCTCTCTCTCTCTCTCTCTCTCTCTCTCTCTCTCTCTCTCTCTCTCTCTCTCTCTGTGTGTGTGTGTGTGTGTGTGTGTGTGTGTGTGTGTGTGTGTGTTTTACAAAGGCTTCGTTGGCTGAAAGCTTATTTTTTACAGTCTTTTTGTTGTGTCTATCTGCGAATCAGCATCTCCGCTATATGGTGAGCAGCAACTTTTCTTTTCATAATACTGTTACTTTAAATATATACATGATATTGTAATAAATATTCAAAGAGATGTAGATTACATAGCTTTATAAACAACACTGTAGAGATTTTCTGTTAAAACTGACTGCAAGAAAGAAAATGCAGTGCTGTACTGTACTGTAAAAATAGGCAGTTTCATTTTCTTTCTCGCAGTTTGTTTTAGATATTATAGTAGGGCAGTTTAGCTACTGGACAAATTACTTCTCCTATGTGTACCTTCTCCTTACACGTAATTTTGAATAAATATTGTACACACACCTGTGTGCTGTCTTCTTTTCTTCCTCGCATTCAGCTTTACACAAAACTGTATAGTTGTATTTATGGTTGATCAGCTTATGATTAGCATACTACTACAGAATCTGAATCAGCCAAAACTTTGTAATCTTACTCATTTGCTCACTAAAACTATGTGAGATACTGTCACTGAAGTTCCTACCACCACAGACACACCAGTAGTAGAGGCCTCTCACCACATATACCAATGATGCCATGTGATTTACCATTTCCTTTTAAGTGACTTCAAATTCTCCGTCAGTGTTTCATTGGCAACAACAAGGCTCAAGTTGGGAGAGAGGGGGAAAAGAGGGCTGGGGATAGGTGGGAGGGGGATGAAGGAAGGTGTTAACAGACAGTGGAGGAGCAAGAGGAGGAGGAAATGGATAGTGAGAGAGGTGGATAAAATGGGGAAGAGTGGGGGTAGGAGAAGGAGATTAGGATATACACTATGTGATCAAGAGTTTCTGGACACCCGGCCAAAAATGACTTACAATTTCATAGTGCCCTCCATCAGTAATGCTGGAATTCAGTACGGTATTGACCCACCCTCAGCCTTGATGATAGCTTCCACTCTCACAGGCATACATTCAATCAGGTGCTAGAAGCTTTCTTGGCGAATGGCACCCCATTCTTCACAGAGTGCTGCACTGAGGAGAGGTATCGACATCAGTCGATGAGGCCTGACACAAAGTCAGCTTTCAAAATACCTCAAAAGTGTTCCATGGGATTCAGATCAAGATTCTGTGCAGGCCAGTCCATTACAGGGATGTTATTGTCATGTAATCAGTCCTCCACAGGCCGTGCATTATGAACAGGTGCTCGATCATGTTGAAAGATGCAATCGCCTTCCCCGAATTGCTCTTCAACAGTGGGAAGCAAGAAGGTGCTTGAAACATCAATGTAGACCTCTGCTGTAATAGTGTCATGCAAAACAAGGGGGGAGGGGGCATGCCCCTCTATGAAAAACATGACTATACCATAACACCAACACCTCCAAATATTACTGTCGGCACTACACACACTGGCAGATTATGTTCACTGGGCGTTCACCATACCCACACCCTGTCATCGGATCCCCACATTGTGCACCTTGATTTGTTACTCCAAGTAACATTTTTCCACTGCTCACTCATCCTATGTTTAGGCCGCTTACACCAAATAAGGCTTCGTTCGGCATTTATGGTATGATGTGTGGCTTATGAGCAGCTGCTCGACCATGAGATCAAAGTTTTCCCACCTCCCACCTAACTGTCATAGTACTTGTGGTGGATCCTGATGCAGTTTGGAATTCCAGTGTGATGGTCTGGATAGATGTCTGCCTATTACACATTACGACCCACTTCAACTCTTGACAGTCTCTGTCAGTCAACAGACAAGGTCAGCCTGTACCCCTTCACGTTTCCCCTCTACTATCACATCGGAAACAGTGGACCTAGGGATGTTTAGGAATGTGGAAATCTCACATACAGAAGTATGACAAGCGACACCCACTCACCTGACCATGTTTAAAGTCTCTGAAGTCCACAGAGTGCCCTATTCTGCTCTCTCACAATGTCTAATGACTACTGAGGTCGCTGATATGGAGTACCTGGCAGCACAATGTACCTGATATGAAAAATGTATGTATGTGGGGGTGGTGTCCAGATACTTTTGATCATGTAGTGTGTATCCTGTTTCCATAAATATTTAGCCATTGTGGAGTACTGCTGAGTTTGCTAGCAAACAATGAAGACAGAAACAGAGGTTTAATTTCTGGGATTGAAATCAAAGTTGTTCATCCATTTTTTGCTTCCAACTCCCTGCTTCAATATTCATCTCCTGACTCAGAGACAGAGTAATTCTTTTCCACTTCATTTTCAGTGATGAAACTGTGTGTTGATTGGAAGGTTGGAGGTTTAATGTCTGTTCTTCACAGACTTTATCTAGTTCATTTCAGCAATAGCAATTTTGATTATCATAAGGTGGCAAAAATGGTTTGAAACATTCTGTTTTAATCTAAATCAAAAACGTTTAGAGAGATAAAGCTCTTTGCCTAAAGTGAAAAGGGCAGTTGCTAAGTGGCAGGACTGGAGCCTGCACCAAATGAACAAAACACATACAGTTCATAACGCATATTTTAAGTAGTATGCATTGACAATGTATGTGCTTTCAGGTGATGGTTAGTGTTCTTTCACTGAAACAAGACTGACTAATGTACTTACATTTGATGAAGAGTAATGTTCTTTCAATTTAACACATACATCTGTTAACTTACATAACAACCAGAAATATTTTTTTCGGCAGCTTAGATCAAGAATAAAATGTAGTAATATCAAATGCAAATAAACAGATAGCCTACGTAAAGGATATCAAGACAAATTATTCCTTCAAATCACTATGGGGAGCTCTTCAAGCCAACTTAAGGTTTTGCTTGTCCAAAAGCATGTAATACAAATCACCTTTGCGTGCACTAAAGAATGTGTTGTGAAGGTATGTTCAAGGGACTATCGGTACTAACCATTTCTTCCGAATATATTTTTGAATGAATTTGGTCATAGCATATATTTTCCAAACTCCGTTGATGGTATGAATTCTAGAAATCCAAGTAATCTATGTAAATATTTAAATTCCCTTAATTTGGCCCAAAATGATGTTTGTCATTCAGGAATATGGCTTTCCAGTGGCCATATGGTGTGTAACTACTGGAAACTCACAGCTTAATAGGGGCCTAAAGGATTTATTGGTGGACGATGTCTTCCACTCCACTGATGAATTTCTTAGAACCATCATATTGTTAATAATATCGAACAACATATTGCAAAAAACTGACTTTTGCATACCTTCATTGCAGTAATGTGATCAACTTAAATATGTGCTATTAACTCAGTTTCTTTTATTATGGTGTGTAGCTACAACAGACTAAGAATTTTCATATGCATTGCGTTGTATTATACCATTCTGTGTTTTTGACAAATTTTCTAGTTACTACTGAAATATTTATTTTTCTGAATTGTACAATTAACTGTATTTAATAGTTTTTTTAATACTATTCTCCAACATCCATTAATGGATGGTGAAATAAAAGAGCCATAAAACAGTACCATGTGTCAAAGTGAAAACTAATTCAAGAGAGCATTCAGTCACCAGTTGTTAACTATAGCACACAGGCAAACACTAATAACAAACTTGAGTGATTACACTGGAATAATATTGCACATACATAACTTTTCTTTATCTTTAATACTTGGGCGTAGCAGACCTCTGATCAATGAATCTAGTGTTTAATTCTCTACTGCATGAATTCCTTTTAGGAAATCAATTCCAATGAAAATATACCTAGTGGTAGGGTCTGATACACAAGATACTATGTAACAGTTGAACACAGAAATTTTGACTTAATTTTGATCATCATCATCATAATCATTTAAGACTGCTTATACCTTTCAGCGTTCAGTCTGGAGCATAGCCCCCTTATAAAATTCCTCCATGATCCCCTATTCAGTGCTAACATTGGTGCCTCTTCTGGTGTTAAACCTATTACTTCAAAATCTTTCTTAACCGAATCCAGGTACCTTCTCCTTGGTCTGCCCCGACTCCTCCTACCATCTACTGCTGAACCCATGAGTCTCTTGGGTAACCTTGCTTCTCCCATGCGTGTAATATGACCCCTCCATCTAAGCCTGTTCGCCCTGACTGCTACATCTATAGAGTTCATTCCCAGTTTTTCTTTGATTTCCTCATTGTGCACACCCTCCTGCCATTGTTCCCATCTACTAGTACCTGCAATCATCCTAGCTACATTCATATCCGTAACGTCAACCTTGTTGAGAAGGTAACCTGAATCCACCCAGCTTTCGCTCCCATACAACAAAGTTGGTCGAAAGATTGAACAGTGTACAGATAACTTAGTCTTGGTACTGATTTCCTTCTTGCAGAAGAGAGTAGATCGTAGCTGAGCGCTCACTGCATTAGCTTTGCTACACCTCGCTTCCAGTTCTTTCACTATGTTGCCATCCTGTGAGAATATGCATCCTAAGTACTTGAAACTGTCCACCTGGTCTACCTTTGTTCCTCGCATTTGGCACTCAATCCGTTTATATTTCTTTCCCGCTGACATTACTTTCGTTTTGGAGGTGCTAATCTTCATACCATAGTCCTTACATTTCTGATCTAGCTCTGAAATATTACTTTGCAAACTTTCAATCGAATCTGCCATCACAACTAAATCATCCGCATATTTTGTGTTCACATATCTTAATCTCACCCAGCCAGTCTATTGTTTTCAACATATGATCCATAAATAATATGAACAACAGTGGAGACAGGTTGCAGCCTTGTCTTACCCCTGAAACTACTCCATACCATGAACTCAATTTACCGTCAACTCTAACTGCTGCCTGACTATCAATGTAAAGACCTTTAATTGCTTGCAAAAGTTTGCCTCCTATTTCATAATCTCATAGAACAGACAATAACTTCCTCCTAGAAACCCGGTCATATGCCTTTTCTAGATCTATAAAGCATAGATACAATTCCCTGTTCCACTCATAACACTTCTCCATTATTTGCCGTAAGCTAAAGATCTGGTCCTGACAACCTCTAAGAGGCCTAAACCCACACTGATTTTCATCCAATTGGTCCTCAACTAATACTCGCACTTTCCTTTCAACAATACGTGAGAAGATTTTACCCACAACGCTGATTAAAGAGATACCTCTGTAGTTGTAAGAATCTTTTCTGTTTCCATGTTTAAAGATTGGTGTGATTACTGCTTCTGTCCAGTCTGATGGAACCTGTCCCGACTCCCAGACCATTTCAATTATCCTGTGTAGCCATTTAAGACCTGACGCTCCACTGTATTTGATGAGTTCCGACTTAATTTCATCCACCCCAGCTGCTTTATTGCACTGCAATCTATTGACCATTTTCTCCACTTCCTCAAATGTGATCCTATTTCCATCATCATTCCTATCCCATTCTACCTCGAAATCTGAAACACTACTGATCGTATTTTCACCTACATTGAGCAACTCTTCAAAAATGTCATATGGCAAAAATATTGATTAATTATTAATCATTCAGTTAGAGAGATGTCAAAATAACCGTGTAATGATTAAGCACGCACCATCTTACATACCTCAAAAATCTAACTATATGTGATCTAAGTGGTGGAAATAATTTGTTCCTTTAGCTGCTTTTGCATGTGTTTCTGTACACCCTAGCTTCAGTAAAGATCATTGATTTTGAACTAGCTCGATGTAGCCAGATGGTGTGTGTTGTCAGATCAGAATATCATGCCTATACGAGTGGTTTCCTTAACATTCTAGGTAAACTTACTGTCTGTTGCAAAATGGCAACATTATGCAATAGAGGATTAAGATTATCAAGAATATAGATACCCCAAAGGAAGCATGTAACTAAAAACATGGTCCCTCACTTTTGCTGATCAAAAATTAACTATGGGTGATTACAGCCTTCAAGGTTTTCCCTGTTAAATGAAAATCTGTAACATTTTTTGGCTTACTTATTACACATCCACAAGAAAATTGGAATAAAGAGGATGTGATAAGAAGCTCCAAAGAAATTAATGGTAAGTGGGTTGGGGGAGTTAAGCATCTCACAGTAATGATTCTTCTTTTCTCTCAGATTTAGTTTAACTGCAGTTCTTAAAAGTTGATAATTTAAGCGGGCTAATATTCAAACAATTAAAACACATTTAAATATTAAGTATTTTAAAATTTATGGTTTACAAATCTCAATAGAATTATATTCCAATGTTAGGCTAAAAATATGAAATTAAAAACCTCCTGAAGTACCCTCGGATTTTCCCAATTTTTCCAGATGAAATTTAGTTCCCTGTGAACTGTAGGATTTTCCACAAGAATCGCTACCCTGTAGCAATAATTTCAAAAGCAAAGACATCAAATGTCCACTTCTTCATATGAATAGATGTCATCCCTGCTCGAGATATTCCAGTTTCACTCTGTGTGCCGAGAACTGAGTAGAAAGAAAACAAAGGACAGGAGCCTCACCAGCCGTCACTGTCCTGGGCGTTGACGTCGCAGCCGAAGGCGACGAGGAAGCGCACGATGCCAAGGTGCCCTGCGCAGATGGCATTGTGCAGGGCGGTGATGCCCTCGTCATTGGCAGCACTGGGGTCGGGCACGCGGCCCGCCGTAGCACGCACCAGCTCCAGCTCACCCTCCAGGCTGGCATCCAGCAGCAGCGCCAACGGGTCGAAGCTCACCCGCCGTAGCTGCCCACCCTTGCCCTCCCCGCTGCCATTGCCAGATCCCGTGTTGCCACTGTTTGTCCCCACTTTCAGGTTACCTTTCCTCCTCACCACTGCCGAATCACCACCTGCACGTAAAAGAATATCTCAATGTACATTTGTATAGAAAGAATTCACTGCGACAACAAGAAGTATGCAAATGGTACAGTCTACTTGGCACAACACTAATTATCCTTTATCACAAATATTTGTTCATAGATAACTGGTTTCAGCAAATTAAACTGCTATCTTCAAATTGAAAATGTTTAAGAAACAGGTTACAGGCCCCAACTCAACAGAATACAGACAAGAAAACAGACTGCATAGCAATACTGAGACATACCACTTAGTACAATGCAGTAGTGTCTACATCAATCTTTATCGTTAGACATCTTTTCATAACTGCATTTTGACATTGTACTACATGATGTGTATTTTGGTATCTGTTTATTACACCACTCTGATGTACCTACCACATTAATTAGTGTTGCAGGGCATAACATAATGCCTTTACTATGAGGTGCATTTATTACAATCATAGTTTGTGTGTATGTGTAAATATTTTTGATTGTGGGTATCTACCCATATACTTACTTTTAATCTCTGCAATACAGGAAAAGATAGATTGTAACTTACCATAAAGGTAACACTAAGTTGCAGATAGGCAAAATTAAAAGAAACTTACACATAAGCTTTCAACCACAGTCTCCATCAGAAAAAGAAAGAGAAACACATGCCATTTCTACACACAAACATGGCCACTGACTGCTGCAGCTGGCAGTCATTTATGCACAAGATAGTCTCACTTGTGTGAATGAATGATATGTATTTCTATCTCTCTCTCTTTCTGATGGGGGCTGCGGCTGAAGGCTTATGCGTAAGCGTCTTAATTTGGCCTGCCTGCAACTTAATGTGTCATCTTTGCAGTAAGCAGGACTATCTTTTCCTACATTGTTGATATTCTAACATGGAGTTTTCATTCCTATGTCTTTATTCTCTCTTACATTTAAATTGTAAGACACAGTTATGATAAAAGTCTAACTATAATGATCGCTGTAGACAGTAATTAGTAAGGAACTTTATTGCTATGCAGTCTGTTTCCTTTTATATATTTTTTCTGTGGCCAGTAATTTGTGTTTTGTTGTTTGTTTGTTTTTTTTTTTTTTTTTTTTTAATAGATTTGTAGTTCGCAATTTTATTTGCTGAAACTAGTTACAAATATTTGCGATCAGGGTTAAAGTGTTCCCACAAGAAGACTACACCACTGATTATCAATTGCCTCCTACACGACTGACAATGTCAGGCAGTTGTAAATAAGAATAAAAGGTTACAGGAAGATAGAATTTTGCTCTGCATCCTACTATATCCAGTCCAAATTTCTTCATCTCTGAGTAACTACTGCCACCTCCATCCCTCTAAATCTGCTTAGTGTATTCAACTCTTGGTCTCCCTCTACAATTGTTACCCTCCACGCTACCCTCTAACACTAAATAGTTGATCCTTTGATGCCTCGGAACAGGTCCACCCAACCAATCCTTTTGTTTAGTCAAGTTGTGCCACAAATTCCTCTTCTCCTCAATTCTGTTCAGTAATTCTTCACTAGTTACATGATCTACCCACGTAATCTTCAGCGTTCTTCTGTCGCAACACATTTCGAAAGCTACTATTCTCTTCTTGTCTAAACTGTTTACCATCCATGTTTCACTTCCATGCCTGGCTACACTCCATTCAATCACTTTCAGAAGATACTTCTGGCACATGGGCAAACACTCCTTAAATCTATAATCAATGTTAACAAATTTCTCTTCTTCATTCTGCTTTCCATCTGAGCTGTTCATACAGGTAATTTTCTTTTCTGCAAAGGTATCTCTAATTTTTCTCTACATGGCACGTATCTTACTCTAGTGAAATGTGCTGCTACATCTTTAAATTTGTCCTCTAGCCATTTTTCACTTCCTGCCGATCTCATTTTTTAAATGTTTGTATTCACTTTTGCCTGCTTCATTTATGGCATTTTTATATTTTCTCCTTTCCCCAATTAAATCCAATATCTCTCGGGTTGCCCACGGATTTCTATTAGTCCTCATCTTTTTATCCACTTTATCCTCTGCTGCCTTCACTATTTCATCTCTCAAAGCTACCTACTCATCATCTACTTCACCCTTTTCCTCTGTTCTTGTCAATTGTTCCCCAATGTTCTCTCTGAAACACTCTACAACCTCTGGTTCTTACAGTTTATCCAGGTTCCATCTCCTTAAATTTCTACAGTTTTGCAGTTTCTTCAGTTATTTTTGCAGTTTCTTCACTTTTATTCTGCAGTTCATAGCCAATAAATTGTTGTCAGTTTAGTGTGGTTTCTGGTGCCTCATCACATCACTGAGAGGTGAAGGCTATGTTGACACAAAGACTGATAAACACATGATCTAACCATAACTTTCTCCCGCAACCTCTCTGTTACTAGGCATGTGCTTCATTAGTAGACCACCAGGCCCAACACAGTTACATTGTTGAGAAGTGATTAACTGCATGTATATGGGGAGACGGGGGAGGGGAGGAGGCACGACAAAACAAACAATGTCAAAGTTACTGAGTTCATTTAGAGATCACTTAGGCAAGACCCAATCTCATCAAGGATATAAGAAAACATGAAACTTTGTGCTGCTGTTGCTCGATCAGATGAGCAGTCTCAATGAAACTCATGAGCAGCTGCAGTTCAGTTATCATGGCCAACAATAAACCACCACATTCACGTCATTAAAAAAAATTTAAAGTGAAAGAATTGAGACTGATGTTTGTCAGTGAATTCACTGACGATGTAGTGAAGCAGCGAGTTGCAACCTGTCATACTTTTTTGGCACTATTTCCAAATGCTGTACTTCACTTGACTGTGTTGTTTCCCAATGAATGTGCAATATAATACAGCTCACACAAGAGGAATTTTAATTATCTGATTTTTATTATACAAGCTTGAATGTCATCATTGTCCCTGTTCAGAATATATTTTTATAAGAGTATGTGTAAGGAAAGTCGCAATTGTGATTTGTACTTTACTAACCCATCACAGGGAATAATCCCATCCTATTTAGATCAGCATCAGTATCACACTAATGATGAATTCTGCAAAAGTTTTGCGGAAGCCTTTAGAAGCATAAATGCTGAGATGCTCTGCAGGATGCTGAAAATAAAATAATGATGAAGAGATCTCTGTGTGAGGTATGATAGTTCACATGCTCATCTGCAAGATCCATGGTTTTTATATGTAACCACATTCAAACATAAAATAAAGCACTTTGACCTAGAGGTATCAGGCTTCCTGGATACACTGCAAAAGAAACAAACGAAACTTTCAGAACCAATAGCTCCTTCCTGATGAAGAAGAGGTATATGGTTGGCGAACATTAAAAAGGAGGGGCTACTGTTAAACAGTTACAAAAAATCTTCTGCAGTATGTCTCAAGTTCCTGTTACACTACATAAACTACTTTGATCATCCCATCTGATATTAACTCTGGAGACGGGAATTTACCATCAAACATATCCTCACATCCAAACACCCTCTTCAACAAAAAATTCCTAAAATAACTGTTTCTTTCTTCCTTTACTTTATTCATTCATTCCATAACTTTATCTTTTTGACCCACTACTCTCCCTCCCCCCCTCTCTTCCCCCCCCCCTTACCCTCCACCCTCCCATCAAAGATGGAACAGAACAATATACGATAGGATAGGATATGACAATAACATGGAACTGAAATGAACAGTCAGTGACAGAAGAAAGTGGTTGCATTGACAAGGCATTATCCTTAGAATGGGTATGCTTATTGCTGTTCACTGTACTTTAATATGTAATGTAATCTATATGGTTTGTATTCAGTAATTTTGCTGGACAAAACTTAATTGTCTCAAACTCCAGCTCACACTCACCTTTGTTAATATTCTTACAATACTATTTTCACTCTGTTTATGCCAGTCTCGAAATTTCACCATGAAATTTACAAAAACTTGAATTAAACATTGTATAGAAAATCATTGTTTCCAATCATTCACAAGTAATTGTTAACCTTGTGTGCTTAAGCTACTTTCAGTGAATACCATCACTTCCTTAATAACTCATTAATTTCATCTATTCTTATGAATTCTCCAATTAACATTCCTCATCTCTTTCCATTCCCACAACTTATTTATCAATAATGTTTATACCACTTTCAATATTCACTACTATTAAAAATGATTGAGTTCCTCAAGATTCTCCATCTTAATTCACTATGTGACCCAGTGACACACACAAAAATGCACTTTCTCCAGAGTCATGAAAGAACTCTAATCTACATCACCATATACATCTACACTTACATATATCACAAGCCACCATACGGTGTGTGGTTGAGGGTATCCTGTACCAGGACCCATCATTTCCTTTCACACTCCATTCACAAATAGAGTGAGGGAAAAATGACAGTCAGCCATGTGATGTCCACCAAATGTCCAACTCCCTAAGAACTTAACCGTCATTAGTTAATTGTAGTAACATGTGGACTAACACAGTACACTATGGTATCCATAACGAAGTTAACATACCACACAGTGCCAAAAAAAGGAACGAAAAACTATTTTTAGGCAATGGTATTGTGGAGTAGTAAGTGATAAGATACTCTGCACTGATTTCCATATATTTGATAAGAATGCATCATGTGATGACAAAATTATTTTGGCAATCAATATAAGTGTTTAACATTACCATGCTGCCTCACATCTCTTTAGAAACTTTTGTTAAAGGGATAGAAAACTGCTTCCAACTGCAGAATCCTCAGCTGAAATGTTTCCACTGTGGCACAACATTTTAATACAAGTGATCCTATACCTAGAGGCCACCTTCTCTTCTACATGGCCTATGAAATGCCATTTCACTACTTATTCAGTAGGAAACAGATGCTTACCTGGCTGGACACTCAATCCTTGCTGCTGTTGTTGCTGTTGTTCATCCGAGTTTGTCTCAGAGGAATCTTCAGCTTTGACAGCACTGTTATCCTCTGCAAGCTGCTGCTGCTGCTGCTGCTGCTGCTGCTGCTGCGAGAGGGTAAGAGTCGCCCCACCCGCAGAATCATCCTGCTCAGCGTTCACTCCAGTTGCGAGGCGGTCAACATCATCTGGTGAGCTGTTTGTCACCAGGGAAGTGACCGCACTGCTTCCCTGCAGCACCATACGAAACACAACATGAACACATGATTCTTCTAGGTAGGTGTGTGTGTGTGTGTGTGTGTGTGTGTGTGTGTGTGTGTGTGTGTGTGTGTACACACACACACATATAGGGAATCGTGGAAGGCGACTAAACATCTACATCCATACTCTGCAAACCTGCAAACTCTTGAATTGCATGACAAAGGGTAAGCCTACTTACCATATAACATTGTGGCTTCTTCTGGGAAGAATAGCTGTACAGATACATTTGTGTGCAGTGTAACTGAAATAATGATGTCCTCAGTACCCTATGGAATCAATACACACAGAGTTTTAATGTATTGTTAAATCCATCTTTTAGAGCTTGCACTTGAGACTTTATAAGTAGGCTTCCCTCGGTTAGTTTGCCAGTTTGTTAACCATCTTCATGACACTCTCCCATGGCTCAAACAAACCTGTGAACATTCATGCTACCCTTCTCAGTATACATTCAATACTGGGTTAGTCCTATTTGGTACAGATCCCACACACTTGGGCAATATTCTAGAATGGGTCACAGGAGTGTTTCATGAGAAATCTCCTTTTTAGACTGACTGTATTTTCCTAGTATTGTGCCAGCAAACTGTAGTCTTATACCTGCTTTATTTACAATTGAGCCAATATGATAATTCTGCTTCATACCCCTACTAATTTTTACACCCAGGCATAATTCGAACCTGCGACAATAGCGGTCGCTCGGTTCCAGACTGCAGCGCCTAGAACCGCACGGCCACTCCAGCCAGCTGACTCATTAATGTTGTTGTTTTTGTTTTGTGAAGTACATAATTTTACATTTCTGAACACTGAAAACAAGTTGCCATCTTTGCAACACCTTTGATATCTTGTCAACATCCAACTTGATATTTGTCCAGCTTTTTTCTGGCAGTATTTCATATCTGCATCATCTCCACAAAGTCTGAGATTATTAACATTGTCTGCAACATCATTAACACACAATAAGAACAGCAATGACTGTTAAACACTTCCCTAGGGCACACCTGTAGTCATTTCTACATCTGTCAATAACTCTCCATGCAGTACAACATACTGCATTCTCCCTAATGAGAACTACTCCATTCAGTAAGAACAATTTTTGCTATATATCCCATATCATACTTTTGATTGTAAGTCTACGTTTGGTACTGAATCAGTTGCTTTTCAGGAATCAAATAGTGAATCTACCTGATTTTCTTTACCCATGGTTAACAAGATGTCGTATGAAGGAGTTGAACTTCGCATGAAAGATGTTTTTGGAACCCATACGGTTGGCATGGAGGAGGACAGACAACTCACTATGTTTGAACTCAGATTATGTCCTAAGGTTCTAGAAGACTTTTTGTGGATGGCTACCGTTTTTAAGGTGAGCAAGACCTGTTCTTTCTTTTAATTACTTGGCATAGTTTTTGTTCAATGTATCTACTGTGGATGATGGTTACAGGAGGGACTAACTCAGCTGCAAATTCAGTATATGATTTGATAGGGTTTCCTATGGCGCCTGAAGCTATGTTCAGTTTTAGGGATTTCAGTTGTTCCTCAACAGCACTGACACATACCTACAACACTCATCTGTCCAGTTTGCAAGAATTAAATTGGGGTAACATTCTGGATTTTGCATTGTGAAGGAATGTTTGAAAATGGAGTAAAGCATTTCTACTTTTGCTGCACTATCCCTCAGTTTCAGTCCCTGTCTTGTCCACGAGTGTCTTGACAGAAACATTGGTTCTGTTAACAGCCTCTACACATAAGCAGAATTTCTTCAGGTTTTGTGAGAGAAACTTCATTAATATTGAGCAACTGTAGCTCAAAAGAGTGGTTTAAACTTGATGTTTATGTAATCCATTTATGAAATAGAAAATTCAAGGGAGCTAATTGTCACTAGTCAACGAGCAGAATGGACTGCCCAATACTTAATTTCAGAAGACACACTTTCTAGAACTGCTGGCTGAAATTTTTACAGTTGAAAACAGTAATTGTAAATCTCATAACCATACGTTGTTTTTTCAGGTGGAAAGAAAGTTCTGGTCAAATTAAATTGGAAAACGTCAGAGTGGCAGGTCAGACTCTACGCTAACATGAAGTCGTTTGTTGAGAGCATTCTGTGAAGAAGGGAGTACTGTTCTCAATGCTAACACACAATGATCAGCTTCAACTGTAATGTAAGCTACAGGTATATAAACAAGAAACATATAACTAACAAATGAACGTATTAAAAATAAAAACTGTTAGAAGTATATGAAAGATTAGGCACAAAGAGGCTGTGAACACCTGATATGGACATGTTATCATAAGCTACAGGTATATAAACAAGAAACATAACTAACAAACAAACATATTAAAAATAAAAACTGTTAGAAGTATATGAAAGATTAGGCACAAAGAGGCTGTGAACACCTGATGTGGACATGTTATCATACTGCCTAAGTAATAGGAATAAAATGGAGGATTGATTAAACAGTTGTGGTGGTCTATACCTACATACACTCAGTTCTTAGCTAAAGAATTCTTTTCTGGGAATTGAAGGCACAAAACATGGACACAGGTTTTAAACTGCAGAAAGGAGCCAACAGAATAATAACTGGAAGTAGTAGTTAGGCTAACTGTAAAGAGCTATTTAAAACCATTTGTCATCCTTACTGGATGCCGGTCTGTGGTGCATATTAGGGAAAAATAATATTAAATACTGTACTAGTAGTTCAACAATGTAGAAAAAGACTTACTGTAAAGAAGACATGTTAAGTTACAGACAGGCACAATTAGAAGGCACTTACATAAAGCTTTCGGGCATAGCCTTCATCAGTGAAACACACACACACACACACACACACACACACACACACACACACACACACACAATCTTGTGTGTAAAATGTCTTCTTTACAGTAAGTAGCAATCATTCTTTTCCTGCATTGTTGGTATTCCCACCAGAGTTTCCATTGTTTGATTTGTACTAATTTCCATTGTTTGATTTGTACTAGTAGTTCTATACTAACCACCGAACAAGAGCCATTTTTCACATTTACCCAGCAAAGACTAACAAAAAACTCAAAACAGCATTTTATACTGGGATAAAACTGTATAATAAACTGCCAATGGAAGGGAAAAAGATTACTAAAACACATTTGTACAAAAAAGCAGCGAAAATGTTGTTCATTCCCAGTTTTTCTTTGATTTCCTCATTGTGCACACCCTCCTGCCATTGTTCCCATCTACTAGTACCTGCAATCATCCTAGCTACTTTCATATCCATAATCTCAACCTTATTGATAATGTAACCTGAATACACCAAGCTTTCGCTCCCATACAACAAAGTTGGTCGAAAGATTGAACGGTGCACAGATAGCTTAGTCTTGATACTGACTTCCTTCTTGCAGAAGCTATATCATTGTGAAATAATACCTCAAGCGAATAAAGATAGGTAAATAAATTAATTAATAAAATAAAATAAGTCACTTCTAGGAATACTAATGGAAATGAAGTAACACAACAATAGAAATGTACATCTAGATCAGGCAAATAGCAATGAAACAACTAATGTATGTATAGTTTTTGCAGTAGTGGTAAACTGCATGTAATCTTAGCATAAATAACTTAAATTTACAGAGCTATAAACAAACAGCGCTTGGCTGTCAGGTAGTGCCATTTTCCACTGCATATTTTTTTAAGTTTGGTTAGTTTCCATTTTTCTTCTTTCTAACTGTGAAGACGTACAGCTTACAGTTTAAACCAGTCCTTCTTTCCTAAAACACACATTTTACACCTTAATAGGGTCATTGTGTTGTGGGCTGAGACATAATTTTACTTCAGGCTACAGAACTTAGTTCCCGTTATTATTTATAACTGTATCCAAGGTGAAAAACAGTCAAACAAAACTAACTCATTCAACAGTTTAACAATTCTTAAGGTGGGGAAGTTACCCCATTACCAGGTTTCTTATTCTCTCATAAACAGCAAAAATCTTGCAGACTCTGTTTACCTTGTGGATGTCAGGCCAACACTGTAAGTAATACATGTATGTACATTTTTCAGTATTTGTTTGAAACACTATGAAACCAAATCATGAAGCCTTCAGGCAAGGATCTGACACACTGAATTTAAACACAAAAAGGAAAATAGTCAGAGCCCTCAAAATTTACAGGAAGAGGAAGCACATATCTCTAAGTGCCCTAGTTTTCAGCAACTAGTAACAAAAGCAGACTTTAAGGAAAGCCTTAAAACTTGCTAAATCATACTGCTCAAGAAAATCAAACTTTCAATTTATACTAAAAATAAGAAACAACAGGCAAGAGGGTGGTCCATTAGAGAGGAAAGGCTGTTTGTTGAAAGTTCCTGTAACCATAAACACAACATTACCTGCTGGATAGCAGAGTTCACAGAGGTAGTCATTGTTGGTGTCGGTAATGAAGACGTCACAGTCGAGGCAGAGCTGTGCACCAAATCTGAGGGAGGTGCATCTGTCTCAGGGAAGAGGAAGGCCGGAGGCATCTCGATCCGCCTGTTGATACTGACGTGGACTCCACCGGGGCCTGCAGTGCCCTTCAGCCTCGGCTGCTCCGACATATGCTTCCGACACTGGAAATTTAATATGATTTACAGATACACGTCCATAGAAAGTATGGTTTATCACAGCATCACACGATATAAAAATATGAGATATAATGATTAAAATTCTTCTGGTTGTTATATCTCTTCGCTGTACAAGACAATTATTTACTGTAAAACCAATTTTCAACCATATTACAATGGCCTTTTCCCAGGACAAGACTGGTTTTTGTGGAGAAAAGGTGGCTCTGTTTACTGCATACAATTGGTGTAAATATGTCACATTTGTGAAACTTCATTGGCTCTAGAATATAATAGGCTAGTCATGATGAAAGGGGAGAGACTGGAAAGAAGTTACTGGTGAGCCAGCCAGATTGTCAGTGATCGGCAGCTGTCTGCAGATCAGTGCCCGGCTTCTGGTGGCTCCCTCAATTCTTCTTTGATGTTGTTAGTGTGAGTTATCCAGTAGGCACAGGCAGCCATCAACTGAATACTTCTGAGTTGGGTGATAGTGGCTCTCCATGTGCAGGTACAGATTTGTGTGGAGTGGCTTCCAGTATGCCTGTGCACCATCCACAGTTCCATATACCTCCATGTTCAAAAATGGTAATGCGCCGTAGTTTCGTAAGTTAACTGTATATTCCTATGCAGACTGTTAAAATGCTAACGGAGGCTTCGCAACTCTCCGACTCTGTATTGCCAGCTAACAAATTTATCATCTAAATACTGTGGTCAGGAACAGGGGCGTAACAGTGCAGTAGCTAGAGCCATTGTTCAGAACCTTCTACGAAGATGTCCACAGCGATGGGCAGAGGAGACGTGTCAGTGCATTCTCGTACACACCAGAACCCAACTACCGATTTGCAGACTGTCGCCAATCACTGACAAGCCAGTTAGATAACCAACAGTTGTTTTTTTTTACCCTCTCCCCTTTCACCATGGCTAGCTTATTATATTGTATGGCCAATGACATTTCATGAACAAGACTCATTGACACCTATTATATGCAATAAATAGAGCCATCTTTCTTCCACCAAAACTAGTCTTTTTCTCTGAGGAAGGCCACTGTAATATAGTTGAAACATTGGTTTTACAGTTTACAATTTAAGTATTTTACCCAACCACAGGTACAACACACAAAAACTTTAATACATTCTTAACAGTTTTCTTGAAGTATTTAAAACTTTCCCACCAAGATCATATTGCAACAAAACATCAAGTAAGATGAGATGGATGACACCAGGAATAAAAATATCTAGTGAGGGGAACAGGAAGATACACAACTGAAGTGCAACAAAAACCCCGATTTTGTAAAATATGTTACAACCTATAAAACTATTTTTTTAAAAGTTGTGAAAGCTTCAAAACAAATGGCAAACAACAAATTCATCCTAGGGTAGAAAAATAAGACAGGCGCAGTATGGTCTGTAGTTAAGTCAGAATCTGGAGTCCGAAGTCAACAAACGAGGCATTTCAAAAATTAAACAAACTTAAGGAAAAATCGGTTGTAAATCCAGCTCAAATATCTGAGTGCTTCAACGAGTACTTCATAAATGTAGCAAAATCTGATTTAGACATAGCAAATTATGAGCAGAAAGTAAATAGTTTTGGGTTAAAAGGCAATACCTGTGAATGTCTTGAAAAATTCAACACAGTCTCAGCAAAATTTGTTCAAAATGTCATCATCTCCTTAAAAGACAAAAACTCTGTTGGCTGGGATGGGATACCCACCAAAATAACTAAGAAAGTTTACAACATAATAGCTCATCCTCTCTTTCTCACAATAAACAAATCCTTTGAAGAAGGTTAGTTCCCTGATCTCTTGAAATATGCAGAAGTAAAACCATTGTTTAAAAAATGTTCAAAAGATGGTAGGGGAAATTATTGCCCAATCTCTATACTCCCTGTCATATCAAAAATATGTGAAAAATTTGCTGCTTTACAGGTACAAAGCTTCATCACACAGAATAGTATGATTTCACATAACCAATTTGGCTTCCAACAATGCAAAAACACAGTAGATGCAATAAATTAGTTTATTGAAAAAAATATTTCATCACTAGATAGGAAAGCTAAGGTTGCAGAAATATTCTGTTATCTTAAAAAAGCATTCGACTCTGTAAACCGTGCCCTGATGCTTTTCAAACTCAACAGGTGTGGAATAATGGATATTGCTTTGAAATGGTTTGAACCATATCTCTTGAAGAGGAAACAAAGGATAGTAATCACATATTATGGAGCAGATTACTTCCCAGAGTGGGAAAACTGTGTCACATGATGTTCCCCAAGGTTCAGTCCTTGGACCCATTTTATTCCTCTTCTATGTAATGACTCGCCTCTCAATATAAATACAGTAGAGCCCCTTTTAACTTTTTTCTATGAACCAGAATTTTTTAACGTTAAATGGGGGTTTATCTTAAATCGAGGGTTTGATTAGAAAGCAAACCTTTTTGAGAACTCTTTGCCTGTATTGACATGAATTGCACCAACACACATAATTTACACAATAACAACAATAAAACAAGGAGATACCTACCCTACACGCTATACTGTTATTACAACTTTCTTTGTAGCACTAATACAGTTGTCAAAGATCGTAGTTTCCCAGCACACAACAAAATTATAACATCCACGAAACACACAATTACTGTAATATAATAAATAAAGTTACTTTTCATATACACAACACATATTTACACAACTTTCACAGTGCCTCATTTTTTGAAATACCTGTAATCAAATACAGTAGTTTACTTTTTAACACTGTTGGATTTTAGGTTCAAAAGCTCCATCTTCAATTGATCTACTCTATCTATAAAAGGGTTGTCCACTTTAAATGCTGTGACAAATCTCCGGACAATGTCTATGCTGGCAATAGCTTCACTGAATAATGGTATTTGCATTTCTTCATCCCTAACATCATTGTCTTCTTCGATATCTTCATCATTCTTCTTTACTTCATCTTCACAGATTTCCTCAACATCTCAGATGCGTGTAGTAGTGATGATCAAAAGCCGCACATTCGTCAAAAGTGATGGGTAAATTGATAGATACCTGCACCCAATCATGCATGTCCACTACTGCTTCATCACCGTCTTTGTCATGAGTGCTCATTTCATTACATCCAGCCTTATGAAAGCAATTTGAGATGGTTTCCTTATTTACCATTTTCCAAGCTCCTGTGGGCATATGCATTGCTCGCAGAATTCTATCAATAAAGGCAAGTGCCTTAAGGACAAGAGCTTTCCGATACTTGCTTTTCAGGCTATGAATAATCCCTAGATCTAAGGGCTGGAGTCTGCTAGTGCAAATTGCAGGAAAGAAATGCACTTTCACATTCCGCAATTATACTAAGCCTGTTGCATGCGCAGGATACTTGTGAATAAAGAGAACCATCTTCCTGTTTCTAGCACCTATTCGTGCATCAAAAGCTTGCAAGAATTTTTGAACAAGTCCACAGTCATCCAAGCACTTTTGTTGCTGTAATACTTACATGGCGGGGTAGCACTGCTCTTAAAGCAATGTAGTTTGTGGAACTTTCCAATTACAATGGAATCCAGCTTGTCACTGCCATCTGCGTTGCTGCATAAGAGAACAGTAATTCTCTGCTTGCTCATTCTTCCTCCATGGCATGCTTCTCCTTTAACACTTAAGTTTTTAGAGGGCATGAGTTGGTAAAACAGGCCTGTTTCATACATATTGTACATATCCCGATATTCAGAACCATCTAAGAGGGGTGGCAGCACCTCCTCTTTCCAGTGTTCAACACTTTCATCATTAACTGCAGCACTCTCTCCACATACTGCCCTGCGAGTTATCCCATAGCACTTTTTGAACCTACCCAGGCAACCATTCAAAGCTTTGAATTCTGTTCGCCTAAGTGACCTGATACCGTAGATGCTTTCATTTTTATCAATGACCCATTGGTAAATTTTCAGCACATGCTCCACTGAACCACTCCATTAGCTTTGATTCCATTTCTTCATGCAGCGCCTCTTTAACAATTTTTCTCTGCTTTGCTTTTGAACCACACTGTGTTTCTTGATCCAGAACGTTCTCCTTAGTCTTCAATATTCCTGACAATAAGGATTGTGCAAGTCCCAGGCGTCGGGCCATTTCACTTACGGGCACATTTGCATCTCTCTCCACTTCCTGAATCAAGTTCACTTTCTCCACAACAGAGTTTTTCTTTTTGCTGCCATAGTCAACTTCACTACAACAACGAATGTGAGTGAGCAAACTGATATACAGCTGGATTCTCCAAATAATACATGAACTGATGCCAACTTGCATAAACTGACGCTATGCAAAGCAGCGCGAGTGTTAGCATGCTGTACAATGTTAGTCTTCGGTCACGGTCAGCTAAGTTCGAGCTTGCTTGTGCATGTAGAGAGGAATAGATAAAGAAGATGATCGACCGTATCTAACATAAATGCTGGAGTTCATAGGTTCTTAAAGCCCATATTACACGATGCTTGCATTTGGAGGCAAAGCCTAAGGAAGATCGGAAAAATCCCACTAGACGCTGCTGCAGGTACTGTAGTTACTGTATTTACCCGACTGCAAGCCTACCTCGAATGCAAGCCCCATCCCAGAAATGAGACTTGATTTAAAAAAAAAAAAAACGCCCCAATTTCAAGCTGAACTTAACAGTGAAAGATATAGCTCATCATATGATGGATAGATTGTTAAGTGGCCCTACTTCTCAGGGATTTGGCACACTTAAAACTACAATTGCATTGCAAAACACTGACAACAGTGAAAATTCACAGATATCTATCAAAATACAGTATTCCGGATCTATACGCACGTGAGCTGTTACAGTGACATCACAGGTGAGCTCACTGCACTGCATACCAGAACACAACCGTGATTTTTCACATTTTATTGTTAACACTAGTGACTCCTTGTCGCTACTTTTGTACAAAACATCATCCTCTGTGCCGTTAAGCGCATCAGAAATACAGTATTTTTTAAATGCGTGATGAACAGTTTCACTTGGGAGACATTTCCCAGATTGACTAATGCGCACACGCACGCACGCACACACGCACGCACACGCACACACACACACACACACACACACACACACACACACACACACACACACACACACACACACACACACACTTGAGACAAGCTTGCAAGCTTAACATGTCCTGTAGGCATTAATTGCCTATCTTTATTTGTTATTCACTGTGTATAAATACGGTATTTTTCTGCTTGTCCATAAAAGGTTTGTTTAAACAAACATGTAACAGATGCAAAATGGACGTCATCCATTCTGGAATTACAACTAAGTCTGTTTTACCCTCTGCTAATTTTTTTTCCATAGCTGGTGTACAGTGACCTGCATATGAATCTAACACAGGCATACATGGAAAACCTAGCAAGGTACCAGGACGATGTTGCCAGACACATCTGATCCATTCTAAAATCATGTCCTCCGTGAACCAGCCAACTTTGTTAGCATGTACAACATCATCTTCAGGAAACAGTTTGGAGTTCAGTAAAGTCTTCTGTGTGAAATGAACGGTGGCAGTTTATGGCCAGTCACAATTTGTACTAGTCATCAATGTTTGGTCGTTTTTAGTGTATGCACATCAGTCCACCATATAATGGTAGAATGTCAGTTCTTTGCCAATGGTATGTAATCCACAGTTCAGCTGAAGACGACAATCCTGAAGAGAAACCTTATCTCTCAGGGAGGACCGTAAATTTCAATGAACAGTTTTATCTAATCACATTGTGGGCAGGTGGGTCTTTACATGCTTTCTTTTTATTGTCTGAGGTTTGTCCTATTCATAAAGTATTTCCATCTATTTATATCTACTTCATACTCCACATGCCACTTAATCCTGTGTGGCAGGAGGTACTTAAGATAGCAATAACTGATGCACCTCCTGTGTACCCATTGCAAATTGTGTGTGGGAAGAATGACTGTTGGTAAGTGTTACCTCTAATTTCTGGAATTTTCTTGTCGTGGACATTTTGTGACACGTACGTAGGAGGAAGTAGTGTATTGTCTAAGTCATCCCAGAAAGTTCTGTCAAATTTCAATAGAGACCTGTCTGTGATGCACAACACCTCCCTTATAATATCCATCACTGGAGTTTGATGAGCGCCTCGATAATGCTCTCACATGGAGTAGACAATCTTGTGACGAAAGGTGTCACTCTTTATTTGATCTCTCTCTCTCTCTCTCTCTCTCTCTCTCTCTCTCTCTCTCTCTCTCTCCCCTCCCCCCTCCCAACAGTCCTATCTGGTATGGTTTCCTGCACGATGAACAATACTCAATAATAAGTCTAACAAGCACTTTGTAAGCCACTTCCTTCACAGATGAGATACATTTCCTGAACATTCTTCCTATGAATCTCCTCTTGCAACTGCTTTTCTTACCATTTCTTGTACATGGTCATTCAACTTGAGATCACTCTGGATAATCCTCCCACATATTTTACAATAGATACTGTTTTCAGCAATTTGTCTTGAGTTATATAGTTATACAATAATAGATTTCTTTTCCTACGTATGCCCAATATGTTATATTTATTTACATGCACAGTCAATTGCCAGTGCTGGCACCATTTATCAATCCTCTGTAGGTTCATTCTGCAAAATGATACTGTCTTCTGGCATTGCTACTTTCCTACAGACAACCTCATCATCTGCTAACAGTCTTAAAATGCTTTCTAATAGATCATTTATATACTTTGTAAACAGTAACAGTCCGATCATATTTCATTAGAGTACTCCAGAAATTACGTATATGTCAGTCATTCCTCCTCCCCCTCCCCCCCCCCCCCCCCTGTTAAAAGCAATATGTTGAGTTCTATATGTCAGGAAGTTTGGAATCCAAATTCAAATCTGGTCTAACACTTGGTAAGTTCATTCCTCTCCTACTTAACAGCAGTGTGGGGTGGTGTTAAATGCCTTCATGAAGTCACAGAACATGGCATCAAAAATGGTTCAAATGGCTTTGAGCACTATGAGACTCAACTTCTGAGGTCATTAGTCCCCTAGAACTTAAAACTAGTTAATCCTAAGTAACCTAAGGACATCACACACATCCATGCCCGAGGCAGGATTCGAACCTGCGACCGTAGCGGTCACGCAGTTCCAGACTGCAGCGCCTAGAGCCGCACAGCCACGTCGGCAGGCCAACATGGCATCAACCTGAGTGCAATCAAACAACAGGAAGACTTAGAGTTTCGCAAGAGCTCAGTTTGTAGAATCCATTTGTTTTTATTTTCTTGGTTCTATATTGTAGCTTTGAAGCATAATCACTACACTGTCTCGAGAAGCACTTTGAGTTGGAGTGTGTAGCTTTATTTTACCACATAACCAAGTTAGATCCCACTGTGGGCGAGTTATGGCCAGCTGTGTGGAGTAATACATTAAAAGACTCTGAGCATTGCTGTTTTAACACTATACAATTTCAATGAAATAAGGAAAGAAACAGACTGTGCGGTTCGCAACTGAAATAACAGTATCAACTAAAACTTATGACAAAACAGTGTCTTACCAGGTTGATGGGGCCCCTCGCCTTTATGGCAGGTGGTGGAGGTGGGGCTTGTGCCTGTGGGGGCGGCTGCTGGTGCTGCGGCCCCTCAGGCAACCTGGGGAGGGGTGGGGGCGTGGCCTGCTGCTGGTCTTCTCCCAGTCCCGGCACAGCACTGGGGCTGCCGTCGTCCGGTACAGCCTCCTGTTGTCTGTTCGGAGAATTGCACTTGTAACCACCAATGTCAAGCGGTGTAGGAGAACATGATATACACAACTAATACACAACCTAATACACATTCTTTAGCATTCAAAATTTCCCGCTTGAGTCTTTGCATTGTCCTTTAGTTTTATATCATTATTTCTCTATTTTGATTGCAGGAAAATAATCTCTTATTTATAACGTCTGTCAAGTAGTTGAAGAAACTAATAACATCAATCAGTAATAAGCATATATAGGAAATGTATTGTGCACATCACTAAGAGCTCAGATGGAAACCCAGTTCTAAGCAAAGAAGGCAAAGCAGAAAGGTGGAGGGAGTATATAAAGGGTCTATACAGGGGCAGTGTTCTTGAGGACAATATTATGGAAATGGAAGAGGATGTAGATGAAGATGAAATGGGAGATATGATACTGCGTGAGGAGTTTGACAGAGCACTGAAAGATCTAAGTCGAAACAAGGCCCCGGGATTAGATAACATTCCATTAGAACTACTGATAGCCTTGGGAGAGACAGTCCTGACAAAACTCTACCACCTGGTGAGCAAGATGTATGAGACAGACTAAATTCCCTCAGACTTTGAGAAGTATATAATAATTCCAATACCAAAGAAAGCAGGTGTTGACAGACGTGAAAATTACAGAACTATCAGTTTAATAAGTCACAGCTGCAAAATACTAACATGAATTCTTTACAGACGAATGGAAAAACTGGTAGAAGCCGACCTCAGGGAAGATCAGTTTGGATTCCATAGAAATATTGGAACATTTGAGGCAATACTGACCCTATGACTTATCTTAGAAGAAAGATTAAGGAAAGCAAACCTATGTTTCTAGCATCTGTAGACTTAGAGAAAGCTTTTGGCAATGTTGACTGGAATACTCTCTTTCAAATTTTGAAGGTGGCAGGGGTAAAATATGGGGAGCGAAAGGCTATTTACAATTTGTGCAGAAACCAGATGGCAGTTATAAGAGTCGAAGGACATGAAAGGGAAGCAGTGGTTGGGAAGGGAGTGAGACAGGGTTGCAGCCTCTCCTCGATGGTACTGGGAGATGAAGCTTGCACAGGATAGAGTAGCATGGAGAGCTGCATCAAACCAGTCTCAGGACTGAAGACCACAACAACAACAACAACAACAACAACAACAACAACAACAACAACAACAACACTAAAATCTTGATTTTCCTACAAGACATTAGTGTTGTGAAAGTCACATTTACTGAAAAATTAACACAATAATAAAAGTTCAAAGTTATGTGGACAAATATCAGAGCCCTTACAACTTGAGAAATTATCAAATGATAACAAACGAAAGATTCACAAATACAGTTTCATCAGTAAAATTACGATGCTAATGAAAATTATGACTGTACTTAAGAATTAAAGTAATCTGTAATATACAGTTTGCTGCGAAATCAACTGAATTGCAAAAAAGGAAATATTAATTGTAACAAAAAAAGTTTACATTCCTAATCAAAAAGTTACAGAGTTTAACGTGGCTGCAACTGTATGGTCAGTTCGTGGCAGTATTGGGTTTGCAGTACTCGCCTCTTTCAGTGTGTTAAGGTTGTGCAAACTGGACTCAAATTTGTATGCAAGTCGGACAGAATTAGTGAGTGAAAATATGTGTAACTACTACTTGCTCCTAGCAAAAAGTAATTATAAGTTATAAGAAAATGGTGTCACGTTATTTGTTTCGGTGAAGAACCCCAGCCAGCATTGAAGGTGTTATGGTTCTAATGATATCCTTACCATTATTGGCATGTGGTGATATGCTTTATGTTATCTTGTCAAAAAATTCACTTGCTGAATTAAGTCTGTAACTATATTTAATTTTTGGTAATAAAGTGATGAAACAAAGGATTACATTAGACACCCAAGTTAATGTTATAGACATTCACTTTGCTGATTTTAGCATATAATCACATCAAATATTATCAAACTGATAGCATGCTGCTGCATCAAACAGAATGAACAGTATTTCATGAAAACTGCCAGATTTGTGGAGGAGAACACAGACCAAACACATATGCTGACATTCAACAAGAATCTTCTGCTTTTACAGGAAGCGTGAAATCGTTATTAGCTGATTCATATGTACCAAGGTATGAGGGGTAGTCAAATGAAACCCGTGCACCTGCCACAGTGAGACAACTACAAGTACCCACCCTACTGCAAGATAACAAACAATTCCTATTTTGTGGGGTGCGGTCGGCCACTGAGATCCGATAATCATACCCACTCTTGCACTTCCTCATCCGACTCCAACCAACATCCCCTCATGTCTTTCTTCAGATTGCCTTATGTAGTGCCACCAGTTTGAGCCCAAGGGCAAACAGAAAAGCCAATCGTGGAAACATCCCACATCTCTCCTGCCAAAGAAATCCAAAGCTGTTGACAGATGTTCCAGTAATGGTCTTCAATTGCAAGGACTCTGCTCATCCAGTTCCTCAAGCGTGGAATTGCATGGGAGGCACTGCAACATCCTTTGTACAGCCCAGATTGTTCACCACGTGATTTTCACATCTTTGGTGACCTGAAGAAAGCCACACATGGATGTTTGTTTCAGTTCGATGTGCAAGTGCAAGAGCGGATATCTCAGCAGCCGAGCGCACTCTACAAAACAGGACTTATCCCAGTGGGATAAATATCTTAACACGTGTAATGACTACTTTTGAATAGAAATTCCATAGTCCCATTGTAGTGGGTATTCGGTTTTCATTTGCCTGCCCCTTATATGACGTCTGCTCAAAAAATTCTGGACAATTCGTAATTTCACGCCAATGGTGTGTGGGAGCAAAATGCCATTGGTATCCCTAACCACAACCGTGGTTAATGTGTAACTGTCAGAAGTTTCACTGTTTTATGTCTGTTCTTTAATGTTCAGTGTTGTATTGAGTAGAATATTGTGTTGCACAATATGCGAATTTTGAGATGGCAGAGTTGGAGAGCACCTGCATTAAATCATTCATGAAACTGAAGAAAACCTATACAAGGACACATCAAATGATCCAGGAATGTAGTCTACAGTTATGATGTAGACACCAAGATTCAATCTTCACAATGAGAAAAGGTTCACCAAGACCAAAAGATGCTCATGAGGTCAGGTCAAATGTCAAAGCCATGCTGATGGTTTCCTTTGTCTTTGAAGGATTAGTTCATCACGAATTCATGCCACATGCAGAAACCGTTAATCAAGGGCACTATTGCGATATGTTGTGAGTCTGTCAGAAAATGTGAGAAGTAATGGCCTGAAATATTGCAAGACAATTCATAGCGCTTGCTTCATGATAATGCACCTGCACATTAATGCCTACTGGTGCATGACTATTGAAAAAAAAAACTAAATCACTCTGCTTCCTCATCCTCGCTCTTCTCCAGATCTGGCTCCTGCAGACTTTCTTTCATTTCAGAAGTTAAAAACTCTGCTGAAAGGACAGAGATTTGCAACAATATGAGACGAAAAATTTTCCACATGGCACTTTGCACGATCCAATAAGAAGCATACCAAGACTGATTCTGGAAGTGAAAACGACATTGGGAGCAGTGTATCAATTGCGGAGGAGAGTATTTCAAAGAAGAGCATTGCAATAAGTAAAAGGTAAGCATAGAAAAAATTTGTGGACAAAGTTCTAGTATTTTTTGAACAGACCTCGTACATTTACATTTTCAAATGACAACATTTGAAGGAATGCTATTGGAAGTAGTCTAAGGTACTTAAATCCATTTAAGTGCACTAAAGAAACACTACACAATTCTAATCTAGGCATGCGTTAAGGAACATTTACTTTGACAGTCTCAGTTGTATGACAAACGATCGATGACTAGATTTTGCCGTGTATGATTATCATCTTTAGATCTGAGAGTTTACTATTGTTGATTGGTCGAAAGGGACAGAAGGCTGATGGCCGAGGTGAAATAGAAATGATGGAATGGGATAGAAATGTAGCACAAGCAATAAAAATTTCATACTTTAGGGAAATGAGAGAGACCAACGGTTCTAATATTACACTTGATAATGGAAGCAATACTTACAAAACGTCAAGACACATTTATAATATTTGTCAATCCAGAAAAAATGTTTGACAATATAAAGTAGTTCAAGATGCTTGAAATTCTCATAAAAATAAGTATACACTCCAGGCAACTATCAATAATAAACAAAAGAACAAGAACCAAGAGGAAACAATATGAATAAAATGTCGAGAGAGAATTCCTTAGATTAAAAATGGCTTAATTAAGGGATGCATTCCTTCTTGCGCTCTGTCTCTAATGACCTCGTTGTCGACGGGACGTTAAACACTAACAACCACCACCTTCTCCTCTGTTGTTCAACATGTATATCAAAGTGGCAACAAGGAAAGAAAAAGGAAAAAAAAGATATTTAGGAGTGGGAATGAAAGTCATTACGAAATGGTGTCAATGACAGGTTTCACTCATGAGACTGCTGTCCTCCATGAAAATGAGGAACTAGACATCTGTAGAGGCAAAAAATGTAGACAAAGATAGAGGTTGGAATGTACAGAACAAATAACTGAGGAGACTGGGGATTTTAGTGCTACCCTGCTTGTGAGGTGAAAATAGGGAGGAAAGGTGGTCATGGCAGGCTGTAATTCTACATGACACATGGCTCACATGAAAAAAGGTATACAATTTTTAAGTTCAGAATTTAGATTCAATGTCGGTAATTGCAATAGCAGAAACACGACAATCCCATCCGTACCTCAAGGTGGTTAGACTGTCGTCTGCTGAGCCCTGATGCTGGTGGAGTGCCGTCTGCCTGGGTGGCGGTGGCGGCGTGGGCTTCGCCTGCGGCACCGTCGGCTTAGGCGGCAGCGCCGGCTTCGGAGTGGAAGGTTGCTGAAGAGTCGCCGCTGCAGTTACCGACGCAGAGGTAGGGGCGGACTCTGGTGTGCCAGTCAGAGGTGTCGAGCTCCCCTGTGGTGGACTCAGCACCAACATCTGCTGCAGAAAAGAATTGCACGGCTGAACAATGAAAAATATGAACAATTAAAAAGATACATACCTCAGGCTGTCTAAATGGGCATTTTTAGTGTGTTTACATCTGTCCAACTTCCATGCATACTAGGTGTGTGAGGCCACTCGACAAAGAGGCAAGGGAGCCCAGACAATGGTACATCATCACGCAAGCCTGACATTTGATAACATGGACCAGTGTATGTAGATGCAGATGCCTCTCCATCCCAGGTGTGGACAAGTGCAACACTCACGTGCCTCTCCCTGATTACGTTTGTTTTGTGCTTTACTTCACAGTTCATAGAAATTGACAGAAAGTCACTGAGTAAAACAGAAGTGATTTCTGACTTTCCACAAGGTGGTGATGACCCTCTGTTGTTTCTTTTCTATGTAAATGATTTTAGAGACAATCTGAACAGCCATCTTAGCTTGTTTGCAGACTATGCTGTCGTTTGTTGACTAGTAAAGTCACCAGAATGCAAGATACATAGGTCAAACCATGAGGACACTTGACACCAATGCAAGTGGGTAAGCGGGAGCATTTCTGTAATTCACAATAGCTCTGACAGGGAGATCTTGCTTGTGTAGCTTTGGTTGGCATCGGAGGGAAGGTGTGCTGGAATTTGTTTGTATCTGTTTTCCTTTTTCATTGTTTTCTATTGTATGTTTAATGTCTTTTAGAGTGTTTCTCAGCTTCATTTTATGAACTCTTGTGTCTTACTGATGTATTGCTCTTTATCCACAAGAAACACTGTGTTTCCTTTATCTGCCTTTGTGATTATGGTGTTGTGTTTCTGAAGTTTCTTTCTAAGTTTTGTCATTGTTATCGAATCTGTATTGTTTCAGCAAATTGCCAAAAACTGCAGATGTGAAATGAAGCCAGTCGACACTAGCCACTGCTCTCGAGAAGGGAAGGTGCAGACTATGTAAAGAAACACCATAAGTAGCTTGCAGTCCAACTTCATAAAGAAAATGCTGTTTTTAACGTAAAAGGGTCAAAAAATAAATGTACAAACATGTGTATCCAATTTACAGAATAACAGAGGACATGCTTTGTAAATAAAAGTGAAAGGCGTCTGGTGTAACACTTTTTAATTACACTGCAGTCAGCTCAAGATAGATAACCTATAACAACAGATGTTAACAGCTGCTGTGGAAGACGACCACACAAACAAATGTATTTCCGTTTTTCATTTCACAACTAATGGTTTTGCCTCTTCTGATTTCAAAGAATTCCTCACCACTTCTTTGCTCAGCCAAATTATATTTTGCCAATTGGGTTATGATGGTAAGCTTTTCTACTGTGAAGTCTTCTATTCTTTAATGATGTTCAAGCCATTTTCTCTTGTTTAATCTTCGTTGATCCATTATGGATCGTGGGATGATGGCTGGCATGAACTACTTGATGTAGAAATTTATTTTATTTTATTGCATCAAGATTTTCTCTTGTATTCTTTGACATTATTGTTACATATTCAACTCTTACTTCTCTTCATAAAATGTCTTTTCCTACCCAGTCTCTTCTTTGACCCATTTCCTCTAAAAAAATCTTATAACGACTAATTGAAATCATCTCTGATATGACCTGTACTACCATCAAGCAACACAGGAGTAACTTCTTATCTTGTAAAATGCCTCATTTCTCTAGTGTTCTGTGAATGGTGCCACACACAGGATAAACGTACCTGGGGAGCTGTAGAGCTGATCGTTTGCGGCTGCACCGGCTGTATCTTTGTCGATGACGTCTGATAAATTGGAGATGGCTTCTGATGCTGCACTGACGTCGGTGCTACACTGCTGACTGGTTTCTGAAACACCCAAGTGACAAATGAAACACTTCTAGTCCATAAGAAAGAGCAAGGATATGACCTACCCAGTGCTTGTAAAAGTTGGCATTATAGCACATATTATTTAGCAACAAGGAAGTATGCAACTTTAACTAAGGAAACTAATATAAGATGTGAAGCAAAAGAAAAAGCTTCAATTATTAAGTTAAAGTTTGGATAGACTGGGTCCACATCATTCATGAAATTTTTAAATGAAACCATACCACTTTTGGCTGTTAGAATATTATTTATTGGGATTGCAATTTTGACATTTTGTGTTTTTCATGTACCGTGTGGCTGTTGCAACCCACTCAGTGATATAAAGCAGTGACATGCTGTGTAACAGTGGTTGAATGTTGTGTTGTGAATTCATCTGCTGTTCGGTATACTACGCATGTTAGAAAACTGATATAAATATCGAAGTTTAAATTTCATGTAGCAGACATGGTAAAGGATCCCAAAAGCTAACCTTGTCAACACTGGGATAATATATCTGTCTCTTTTATGACCCTTCACTATCAGTAGTCCAAAACAAAGTATTAACTCTGAAATTATGATTACAGTTAATAAACATAATGCTTATTGCTATCTTTATCTCTTTCATCAAGCTTATATAGGAATTACCCAACAGGTATTAGCAATCCCAAAATTTGCATTTTTTGGTTTATTATCTTACCACTTCTCAAAATATATTGGCTGCACAGACAGCTGTTGCTAGCCGAAGTGGGCTTGTTGTGATCCATTTACCATGTCTGCTACATGAAATTTAAACATCAGTGTTTATATCATTATTTGACCACCTTCCTAATGTGTATGGTGTATGGAGCAGCAGATAAATTCACACCACCACACGCAACTCCTCTTACACAGCATGTCACATCTTGATATTTTTCTCTGGGTTACAGCAACCCACAATACAAGAAAATTACATATTGAAATACTCCTCTTACACAGCATGTCACATCTTGATATTTTTCACTGGGTTACAGCAACCCACAATACAAGAAAATTACATATTGAAATCGCAACACCAAAGGACGAGCAATTTCATTTGACAACTATTAATTATGTTAAAACTTGCATTTTCTGCACACAGTTACTCATGTGTAATGATACAAGCCTGGCCTTCAAATTATTTGCGTGTGTCCAAACTTGAGTCATGCTGAACCATATTTTATCTGTTTAACAGTTTATTTTACTTCTAATGCAATTCTGAATTTCTAATTAGGTGCATTTTTTGTACATTGTCAAAGAACTCTAATGTGATTATGAAACATTCCATATAATATGTGCAGCAAAAGTATTAACTAATGACGACATATTATAAGTAAGAACTTCAGGAAGTAAGTTACATGTGTCGTCCCACACTAAGACATGTATGACTATAGGAATCCATCTTGGAGACACAGTTTTGCTGCAGTATGGATAGTAGTGCATCATAATAAACAAGTAAAATCGTGCAGCAACTGGAAACATACTCCAAAGTTGAAGTATGTGGGACAATATGATACTTGTGGACAAAGCATCTAAATTGCACACTGGTTCACCATGAAATTCTGATGATACTGAACAAATGCAATGCTGTGTCCTGCCATAGTGAAATGGTCCCAACAATTTGACAAAGGCCACAGACACAGCTGATGTTGAAGGAAGACCTTGCACCACGCGATTTCAATCTTTTCAGCAAGCTGCAACAACATCTGGAGAGTAAACACATTTTCCTGTGATGATGATGCTCAAGCAATGGTTCTCAAAGCGTTGTCTGATCCAAGGATCAGATTCCTGTCATCAAGGAATTGAATTATAGATGCAAGACTCCAATCATCATTTACAGAAGCTTGGTGACTCTGATGAAAACTTGCACCATGCATGTGTGTCACTGATGTGAAGTACAGCATTCAAATCTGTCATACTGTGTTCCTGTTAGTTGCCCCACCTACAACAGTGTATATTTGTTTGTCTTATTATGAAATTCCGAGAAATTTGTTACACTTGTGTTAGTGGGCATAGCCTTGACAAAGTAAATATTCCAGATGTATGCTTCTAATTGGTCAGAGATTCTGTAAATATTATCCCAGGTTTCTCCCTTGTTATAAAACAACCCACTTTCTTGAACAATGGAAACTCTAGGTTGGGATACCAACAGTATTTGGAAAAGGATAGATTGCTACTCACCATAAACAGGCACAGGCGCACACACACGCACACACACACACACACACACACACACACACACACACACACACACACACACACACACACAAAATAGAAAGAAACCGTTGCTTGCAAAGCTTGAAATTTTGTGTGGTTGTGTGGTTTTTTTTTTTATTGTGCCTATCTACCAGTGCTTTTCCGTTTAGTAAGTCATGGAATCTTTGTTTTATATATATATTAAAAACAAAGATTCCAAGACTTACCAAGCGGGAAAGTGCCGGCAGACAGGCACATGAACAAAACACACAAACACACACACAGAATTACGAGCTTTCACAACTGGCAGTTGCTTCGTCAGGAAAGAGGGAAGGAGAGGGAAAAATGAAAGGATGTGGGTTTTAAGGGAGAGGGTAAGGAGTCATTCCAATCCCGGGAGCGGAAAGACTTCCCTTAGGGGAAAAAAAGGGACAGGTGTACACTCGCACACACACACCCACACACATATCCATCCGCACATACACAGACACAAGCAAGTCTGCTTGTGTCTGTGTATATGCGGATGGATATGTGTGTGGGTGTGTGTGTGCGCGAGTGTACACCTGTCCCTTTTTTCCCCCTAAGGGAAGTCTTTCCGCTCCCGGGATTGGAATGACTCCTTACCCTCTCCCATAAAACCCACATCCTTTCGTCTTTCCCTCTCCTTCCTGAAGAAGCAACCATCAGTTGCGAAAGCTAGTAATTCTGTGTGTGTGTTTGTGTGTTTTGTTCATTGTGCCTGTCTGCCGGCACTTTCCCGCTTGGTAAGTCTTGGAATCTTTGTTTTTAATATATTTTTCCCATGTGGAAATTTCTCTCTCTCTCTCTCTCTCTCTCTCTCTCTCTCTCTCTCTCTCTCTCTCTCTAACAAAGATTCCAAGACTTACCAAGCGGGAAAGCGCTGGCAGACAGGCACATGAACAAAACACACAAACACACACACAGAATTGCTAGCTTTCGCAACCAATGGTTGCTTCTTCAGGAAGGAGAGGGAAAGACAAAAGGATGTGGGTTTTAAGGGAGAGGGTAAGGAGTCATTCCAATCCCGGGAGCGGAAAGACTTCCCTTAGGGGAAAAAAAGGACAGATGTACACTCGCACACACACACACACACACACACACACACACACACACACACACATCCATCCGCACATACACAGACACCTTGCAGAGACTACGAGTGTAGGACAGTAAATCTTTGACAAGGGCAGTTTGGTTGAACCTGGGAGTGGGGCTGAAGGTGAGGCCTTTGGATAGGACAGAGGTTTCGGATTGGGAGAGGGGTTTGGAGGAAAGGTTAACTACTGAATTGGGGTGTTGTGGTTCCAGATTGTGTTGACTAGAATTTTGAGGTGTTGGGGGGAGTGGAGCTGGAAGTGGGAGATTGAGTAGATGGGAGAGACTGGGTCTGTGTGCAATGAGAGGAGGTTGAGGTTTGTTGGAAAGGTTGTGGGGGGTGAGTGAGTTGCCTTTCCGGAGGTGGGAAACCAGGAGATTGGATAGTTTTTTGAGGTGGAGGGTGGCATGTTGTTCTAATTTGCGGTTGGCCTGTAGGAGGATGCTATGTACAGCCGGTGTGGATGTGGGAGAGGAAAGATTGAGGACTTTGATTTGGGATAGGAGTTGACGGGTGTGTTCATTGGCCGAGTCGATGTATAGGTGAAGGATTAGGCGGGTGAGGGCTATGGATTGTGCTGTTTGGAACTGGTATAAGGACTGATGGAAAGAAGGATTGCAGCCAGAGATGGGAACTTTAAGTGTGAGGCCTTTGGGAGTAATGCCAAATGTCAGACAAGCCTGAGTGAATAAAATATGGGAGCGTAATCTGGCTAGGGTGAAGGCATGTTTGCGGAGGGAATGTAAATAAAATTTAATGGGGTTGTTGTGAGGTTGACATGGTATTAGTAGGTTGAAAGGGTAATAGGTTAAAGTGAAAGTAAATAGAGATTTATATAGGGAGAGATAAAGGTGTGAAAAAAGTCGAAAAAGTGTTGGTTTGAGATGAGCTATGTTGATCATGTGCAGAACTTAGGTTGGTGAACAACAATGGGTGCAAAGGTTGGGTAGTTATGCTGTCTCCAGATCACGTTAAAGGGTGGGGAAATTCAAGAAAATTTCGAAAAAAAAATTTTTTCGAAAAAAGTTTCGAAAAAATAATTTCCGAAAAAATAAAATTCGAAAAAAAATTTTGAATAAAATCTCGAAGAATATGTGTGTAAATGTATTCAAAGGACTGGTTATGTACTGGCAGGTTATGAGAATGAGGCTAACAATTGTTTGATGAAGAAATAATAACGTGTAAACCTGTGGGAAGCTGCTAAAAAATGATCGGTTATGTGGGAAAAACGGGAATGGAAATAAAACGAAAGTTGTTAGAAAAAACTGAGATGGTTGTGTAATGGGTGAAAGGAACTGAAGCTGTGAAATAGTATTCACGAGTTTACACGAAATGTTTGTAAACTTGGAACAATGGATTTTATAGCAGCGGTTATGTTGAAAGCGTTGAAAATTTTAGGTTATGGTTTGGAAGTAAATTACGTATTATTGAGTATAACTAGGCAGGATAAAAGGTATGGTAGATTACGGAAAAATGGAAGATGAATACAAAGTGAAACTTCTTGTACAAACGAAAAGAGAAAGTAAGACGATAGAGAAGATTTCGAAATGCAACAGAGACAATAACAAACGTAATTGTTGGGTTCAAATTAATGATGATGTAAATAAAATAGAAAGAAACTTCCACATGGGAAAAATATATTAAAAACAAAGATTCCAAGACTTACCAAGCGGGAAAGCACCGGCAGACAGGCACATGAACAAAACACACAAACACACACACAGAATTGCTAGCTTTCGCAACCGATGGTTGCTTCTTCAGGAAGGAGAGGGAAAGACGAAAGGATGTGTATGTGCGGATGGATATGTGTGTGTGTGTGCGCGCGCGAGTGTACATCTGTCCTTTTTTTCCCCCTAAGGGAAGTCTTTCCGCTCCCGGGATTGGAATGACTCCTTACCCTCTCCCTTAAAACCCACATCCTTTCGTCTTTCCCTCTCCTTCCTGAAGAAGCAACCATCGGTTGCGAAAGCTAGCAATTCTGTGTGTGTGTTTGTGTGTTTTGTTCATGTGCCTGTCTGCCAGTGCTTTCCCGCTTGGTAAGTCTTGGAATCTTTGTTTTTAATATATTTTTCCCATGTGGAAGTTTCTTTCTATTTTATTTACATCATATATATATATATTAAAAACTTACCAAGCGGGAAAGCGTCGTTAGATAGGCACAATGAATAAAACATACAAACACACACAGAATATCGGCTGCTTCGTCAGGAAAGAGGGAAGGAAAAGGAAACACTAATGACGAAGCAGCCGCCGGTTGCGAAAGCCGAAATTCTGTGTGTGTGTTTGTGTGTTTTATTCATTGTGCCTATCTACTGGCGCTTTCCCGCTTGTTAAGTCTTGGAATCTTTGTTTTAATATATTTTTCCCATGTGGAAGTTTCTTTCTATATATAATAGAGGGAAACATTCCACGTGGGAAAAATATATCTAAAAACAAAGTTGATGTGACTTACCAAACAAAAGTGCTGGCAGGTCGATAGATAAACAAACAAACACAAACATACACAAAAAATTGAAGCTTTTGCAACCAACGGTTGCTTCTTCAGGAAAGGGTTAGGAGTCATTCCAATCCCGGGAGCAGAAAGACTTACCTTAAGGGGAAAAAAGGACAGGTATACACTCGCACACACACACACACACACACACACACACACACACACACACACACACACCCATCCGCACATACACAGACACTGGCCGTGCACCAAGGCATGTTTAGCCACAGGGTGATCCTATTATTAAAACACTGTCTGCCTGTGTTCATTCATGCGAATGGACAGTTTGTTGCTGGTCATTCGCACATAGAAAGCTTCACAGTGTAGGCAGGTCACTTGGTAAATCACGTGGGTGCTTTCACATGTGGCTCTGCCTTTGATCGTGTACACCTTCCGGGTTACAGGACTGGAGTAGGTGGTGGCTAAACATGCCTTGGTGCACGGCCAGCACATCTTGGCACAGTGTTATTCCGTCCGGGTTATCTGGATATTTCCCACTAACACCAACCTGTCAGAACTCCGGAGATGGGAACTTGCCCTTCAGTATATCCTCTCTTCTCGTTATCCGCCAGGCCTCAACCTCCACTAATTTCAAGTTGCCACCACTCATACCTCACCTGTCTTTCAACAACATCTTTGCCTCTGTACTTCCGCCTCGACTGACATCTCTGCCCAAACTCTTTGCCTTTACAAATGTCTGCTTGTGTGTGTGTGTGTGTGTGTGTGTGTGTGTGTGTGTGTGTGTGTGTGTGTGTGAGCGTGCGCGCAGGAGAGTGTATACCTGTCCTTTTTTCCGCATAAGGTAAGTCTTTCCGCAGCCGAATTGGAATGACTCCTTACCCTCTCCCTTAAAACCCACATCCTTTCGTCTTTCCATCTCCTTCCTTCTTTCCTGATGAAGCAACCGTTGGTTGCGAAAGCTTGAATTTTGTGTGTATGTTTGTGTGTATCAACCTGCCAGTGCTTTTGTTTGGTAAGTCACATCATCTTTGTTTTATATATATTCACAGAAGCAAACCACCTCACACATACAACCACTAACACCAGCAGCTCTGTTGCTGAAGGAGGTTTTGTCCAAAACTGTAATGTGTAACAGTCTTTTTGTTACGGCTGTCTGCAATGCAACAGGTCATCTTTACGGTGAGAAGGCTCTATCCTTTCGCTAATATTGTTGATAAACCACTTTCTTGGTCAATGTAGCTTCAGTTCTTGAAGAGCACTTTTCATCTTTGTAGAATGACAGATCATGAAATTTAAGAAGAATTAATGACGTTAATTTCAAGTTAGGTCCTAGCTGTTTACTGTTAAAAAGGTGGTGCATCAGTCAGACTGCAACCCCTCTGTGAATGCTGTTTCCAGAAACGAGGTGTATTATTTGCTGGATGTCAGTTTGAATGCTTTACATTTATATCAGAGTGAGCATAAACCCAGATATCCTGCAACACACACACACACACACACACACACACACACACACACACACACACACACAGTGTTTCGAGAATTTCAGTGTAAATTCTAGAACCACTCGTCCTTCTACCGTCTCGAACACATGATATTTTAGATGTGAGAGTGGGATGATAGAATGCTACCTACTGTGCATCGCATGTTTTTTTGTGCAGGTTTGAAGTTTGTCATGAGAAGGCTATAGACACGGCAGTCTAACGGTACTGACAAGCACTTGTCCGTTGATCCGTGGAAGTAGTAGTGAAAGAGCAAGGAAGAACTATGGCACTTCTAGGCTATTCTGTGTTAATCATATCAGTGACCACTGGTATTAATTACACAAACACTTGACATTTGAAATTCTGAAAAACTCTTATCTTGGACTTCATAGAGGCAAGACGTATTTTACGATTTGTTTGCAATAGAGTTACGGTTGTTAAGCCAACTCTTTTCTAAAATGTACTTAAATCTGTTTCTAATGAGAGATGATATGAGTGACTTACAAAAAGTGAAATGTTTATATGCCAAGTGTGAATTTTGTTCTTTATGAAGCTCCAATATACAGATAGTTGCTGAAAAGCATTCTTCGAGTACCTAATAATTTCGCAAGTAGAGAGAGAGTCTTTAAGGTTCTTCGGAGGAGAAATTTACAGAGATTCCAAAAGCTGGCTATCCAGAGAAGAATATCGGCTGTGTGTACACCAAATAAGTCAACTTGAATAAGAGAAGTGGGACGTTTGCACATACACTTCACACACTCTTAGTCGTCAAATTGTTAGGAGGGAAAAGTGCACACACACAAAAGACAGAGACAGAGAGAGAGAGAGAGAGAGAGAGAGAGAGAGAGAGAGAGAGAGAGAAATTGGTTCTTCGCTTGGAGATGTATGGTACTAGTCGTGACCAAGCACTGGAGCACACAAAAATGAATGTAATAGTTAATACAAAATGAAACCCAGTTTATTTCACTAATGATCAGATTGTAAGCTTATACTGTATGCACTTTCAGAAGCTACAAGCCACACTGCATACTGCTGTGTACCTAGTGACCACATTTAAACTAGAAAAATTGCACATTAATATTTTACTTTAAAATATTTACACGAGATAGCTTAATAATATATATTTACTTTATGTGACACCTCTATTCCTAATACTTAGACCTGGAAGGGGATCATGAAGTGAAAGCTCATATTTCTACAATTACTACAGTTTTACATTAAAACCTCTTCCTATGTGATTTGACATGTTTCTATCTAATCCACTATGAGTGCAACCGAGCGAGGTGGTGCAGTGGTTAGCACACTGGACTCGCATTCGGGAGGACGACGATTCAATCCCGTCTCCGGCCATCCCGATTTAGGTTTTCCATGATTTCCCTAAATCATTTCAGGCAAATGCCAGGATGGTTCCTTTGAAAGGGCAAGGCCAATTTCCTTCCCAATCCTTCCCTAACCCGAGCTTGTGCTCCGTCTCTAATGACCTCGTTGTCGACGGGACGTTAAACACTAACCACCACCACCACTATGGGTGCAGTATTCCAAGTTAAAAGTATATATTGCTAATGTCTGTCTGGTGAAATATAGAACACTGCTCAATTTAGTCAAAGAACTTCATGAAAACTTGTTACAAAAAATCACATAAATGAGTTTTTATGTATTTCAGCTTATGACACATGCAGCTATTTTCAATAATGTGAAATTGATTATTAGGCTAAGAGTTTAAAATGAAATTGTGCTACTGCAGACTATGGGATTCTTAGCACACAAAAGAGCCCAAATAATTTTGCTATGTATGATTTAAGTTTTTAAGTAAGGCAGTTAGCACTATCCACATGAAACACAAAAAGGTGTCAAACAAGAGCTGAATTTTTTTTCATGATGGTTAAGGCCACATCTTAGGGGAAATTGTTAGTTAAACTACTAAACTAAAATTACAGATTATCTTATTAATTGTAATGGGCATTTTTGTTTTTACAAAATTATTCAGACCTATTAACCATTGGGACAACTGAACAGAATGATACAGAGGCTACCATGGCTGGTATCAAACTCATTAAAATCCTTTTGGATATGCTGCTGTGTGGTCTTATAAAATATTTAACAGAAAATGATAAAATACTAAATAAAGGCCATCTTGGTCATGTTGCATTGGCCTTCCTCTGGTAATAGACTGATTTAGCTGGAAATTGATGCTTTATTCTCTCTAATTTCAATCAGTGTCCTAAGACCACCAGTGTCAAATTTATATAGAATTTACTAGATCTAAAATACCACTGGTCAATTCTACGAGAGAGAGAGAGAGAGAGAGAGAGAGAGAGAGAGAGAGAGAGAGAGAGAGAGAGAGAGAGAGAGAGAGGACATATGTCAAAATATTTGTGTGTTACACAGCTTACTCATAATTCATAGCCCACTGAGAATTGGTGACGAAGTTTTGGGTCCATGTTTACCTGCTTGGTTGTGGTAGAAAACAATGCTAGCTGCACATCATCGAGCATCAGTACAGACGACTGACAAAGCCTCCATAATAATGTCTCATCCACTATGTGCTTTGCTGCTGATCTGAATTCTAAGGTATCCATCTCGGGTTTCACTTTCAAGATAGTTACTAAGTATTTTTCCTACTAAACAGTTTCCACCACCACATCAGGAATCATGGATCCTGTAGATCATGTGCCGACCTCACGATGCTCCTTCATAGATGGCGATATTGTGCACTTTGGATCCAGCTGCATGGACTCCTAGCTGGAAAAGTTCTTTCTGTAGCTCATCCTCCCATTGTTTCCTAGGTGTTCCAACTGGACAGGTACCATCAAGTCTTCCCATAAGTATGGCTTTTGCCCAAGAAGTGTCTGGTCTCCTAGCAATGTGTCCTGCCAAGCTTACTCTCTGCACTTTCAGTTTTTGAATGAAGTTCGGCTGCCTCATCAGCTCATACAAGTCTTGGTTTTTTTTCTATATCTCCACGTGCTCTCTTTCCGGACAGATCCAAAGATCCTTCTCATAATTTTTCTTTCACAGACCAACAAGCTTTCTCCATACTTCTCTGTTGTGCTTAGGGTATTTGTCCTATACAACAATACTGGCACTATCACGGCACTGTATGCTTTAAGTTTGGTCATAATTGGCAGATTCTTAGACGACATTGTCTACTTTAGACTGAAATAAGTTTTAGACCCATTCAGGTTTATTTCCCATGTTAAATTATTTTGCCTGTTGAACCATGTAGCAAGGTATTTAAAATTTTCCACCTTAGCAAATTTCATATCCCTAATGGGACATCACAGTCCGCCCCCAGTAGCCGAGTGGTCAGAACATCAGAATGTCAATCCTAAGGGCCCAGGTTCGATTCCCGGCTGGGTTGGAGATTTTCTTTGCTCAGGGACTGGGTGTTGTGTTATCCTAATTATCATCATTTTCATCCCATCGACGTGCAAGTCACCAGAGTGGTGTCATATATCGAAAGACTTGCACGCAGTGAACGGTCTACCCGACGGGAGGCCCTAGTCACTCAACATTTACATTTACATGGGATGTCATTAGGGGCTTCTCTTGATACCTCCATTACCTATGTCTTTTCTGCATTAATCCAGAACCCTATCTTTCTTACATTTTGCTCTAGGTCCTCTATGGTTTCTGCCACCTCTTCCTCCGATCCTGCTAGAACTGCGATGTCGTTTGCATAACCCAGTAAATCTCTCTTACCATTTAGTGTCACCCCTTTGTTTTCTCTTTTCATTTCTCAGATTGCTTTCTCTAGGACAAGATTAAGGAACAGTGGGGAAATAACATCACATTGTGTCACACCCATTCCAATATGGAATTCCTTGTACAGCTCCCCTTGGTATTTGACTGGCTATTGTCTCCTCTGTGCCCACCTTAACCGCATTTACTAACTTCATCAAAACAGTATCTTTGGGCCAAAAGAAAAAGTTGAAATTCGGGTTCTGGTGGGGTTTCCAGTTTAATGAAGTTACTATCAGTAATCTGTTAGCAGTATAATCTCATAATATAACATCAGCTCCTTTCGTTTATAAAATAATTTCTGAAGCCAACCCAAGTATCAATGTCCATCAAAGATCAATACACTTACAGGAAGCAGTTAGGGTCATATATTGTTCGGAAATTCAATTTCTAACTACTTTATACTCATACATAGTGCTGGGTCTACTGGGGAAATACTACACAACCTTCTATGGTGTGCCAGGGTTCTCACAAACAACTGGCAGTCTCCCTTTTACCTCAGACTCGTTTGCAAACGTAAGTGGTGTCGGAGGCAGCACAAACACAGGCCTCCTGACCCTCGCAGGGTGGTGGACAGTCACAAAGCCACTTCTGAAGAGGGGGCCCAGTGCAGCAGGCAAAAGGTAACGCTGCAGCAGAACTCTGGCTTTTAAACCAGTAACACACTAAAATGTCTAACATTACGAGCCAACTAAGCCACTAGCTGTGGTGCAAACAGAACAGAACACATTAAGTGTGTTATGGATAGTTGTACCAACAACACCACTGGATCTCCAATCCCCCTTCCTGCTATAATATACAATACCAACCAATAATAAACCTTTATCCTGTAGCAAATTTGATCAGAGGAGTCAGCATTTGCACAATTTATTTACTAACTAACAGTCCCCTTCTGAACCTAAATCTTTTTCAGAAACAAAGTAACATCTACATAAGAAAAATAAGCATATAATGAAAATTTTTAGTTAACGAATGTGTTTGGGGTGCGAGGGAGAGGGATGTTGAGTGACATCAGTATTTTCAATAATTTCATAAAAGAACATCTTGTCATACGCTATGAGCTGCACTTCAGAAGTATTTACTTGGTAGACTGACATTCGGGCATAGAGCACATCAGTGGCATCTGATACAGAGGATAAACAAACAGATTTATACATATTGATGTTAACAACACAGAACATTTTGTACCCACTAAAGTAGATGCATAAGACTATTTACAGTCTGTGCCCATATACGTCATTGACAGACACATCATGATATGTGCACAGTATGTAAGCATTCTTATGTTCCTACTTTAGTGTATACAAAGTAGTGTTGTGTTATCCTCATAATTTGTTTGTTTTTGCTCTGTGTCAGATCCAATGATGATGGGCTATATGCCCAAATACCAGTCTGCCAAATAAACACTTTTGAAGTGCACCTCATGGTGTACAACAAAACATCCTTTAGAAAATACAAGGTGACCCAGAAAGTTCACTAACATTTGAAAATACTCTAATTCACAGAACAGGGCAGGTAGAGAGGTAAACTTTGACACATGTGCCTGAAATGACAGTTTTATTCAAACAGCAAACAAGTGCAAAAACTGGGCAGCAGTTGATGTTGGAGAACAACTCATTAGTTTTACCGCATAAGATCATGTATAAAATGAGCTGTGACAGAGGTGGTCAAATGTGCCTGTTATCACAGCATGTTTAATTTATCAGAAAAGACACTGTTACTGAAGGTTTACTAGCATGATGATGATGATGATGATGATGATGATCACCAAACCCCACTTCACACTACACACACACACACACACACACACACACACACACACACACACACACACACCTGCAGAATTTGGGCTACCAAAAATCCTGGAAGTCATGGATGCCCCATTGCAGGATGAGAAACTCATGGTGTGGTGTAGATTTATTGCATCAAATGTGATCGGATCCTTTTTCTTTAAGGAAATGTGAGGTGCTATTTTCCAAACTGTTATCATGATAATGGGTGCAAAGCATGCTAATATGTTACGGAATTGCATCATCCCTAGAATGGTTGATGAACACTTGCTGGAACAAGCACGTTTTATGCAGGACATTGCCCCATGCCGTACTGCTAAAATGTGAAAGATCTCTTGTGCACATTGGTGAGGACTGCGTGCTGAGCCACCAATTCCATCATACTTGCCCTCCCAAGTTCCCTGGTTTCAATACATGTGGTCACTGGTTGTGGGGAAACCTGAAGTCTCAAGTCAACCGTGATCACCTGATGTCATTGGGGCTACTAAAAGACAACATCCAACAACAGTTTCTCACCACACCTACTGATATGCTGTATAGTGCAGTTCATAATATGGTCCCTGAACTAGAGGTATTGTTGATGAATGATGGCTAACGTGCTGATTTTTGTTAATTCAATTGTTATGCTAATTACTGCTTCTGTACCATTTGAAGCACATCTGTTGGTTAATTTGTGCAATTTTTATTGTGTCAATAAAACTCCAAGTTATTTCAAGGATGTGTGTCAATTTTTACCTCTCTACCTATATTATTCTGTGAAGTACTGAATTTTCAAATGTTAGTTTTGGGTCACCCTGTACATATAAGCTGGAGAGTACTGAACATGGAAGATTTTCAGAAGTTAACTAAATTGGAACAGATTACAACAGTTAAAAGGCTGGCATAAACAGATGTGTTGTGACTAACATAACCTAATTCAGGAGAGAAGTCTCACATGTCCCATTATGTCTGTGCTAGACTTATTCCAATGCACATTATGAATGAATCTGCCTTAAATTTATCTTTCTAATCCTAAAACACACACACACACACACACACAAATAAAACTGACACAGAAAATATTTATAATAAGGCTGATGCAGTAGTGACTCTCAATGAACAACACAGAAGGTGCTAGAAATGACCACCATTGACATCAATGCAGAACCAAGTTTCATTTATCAAACTGGTACACTCAAGTAGCAGCTCTGCCTGAGGACTGGCATAAATAGTGTTTTCAACATACTGCTGTAGCTTTTCCAGGGTGTGACTGAGTACATGTGATCCATTTTCCTCCACAGGTAAAAATCACAGGGAGATAGATCAGATGATTGAGTTGGCCAGGAGATTGCACTGCTTCTGCTGATTGTCCTCTCTTCACCAACACATTGCAAGTATGTAAGTAATCTTATGGTTTCACTTTATTGTATACGAAGTGTTCTTGTGTTACAGACTTCAATATACATAAATTATTTAGCTGATCATGAGAGTAAACATCATTAACATTATTTTTTGGTTAGTAATGGTTTTTATTTGTTTAACACTCAACAATGAACACATGCTGTTTTATTGTGAGCTTCATTCTGTGTAGCATTCAACTCATCACTTAACACATCTGATCCTTTCACTCATTGAAACATTGAAATCACTGTTTCTGTAAGAGGCATGTCTCCTCCTTCATTAACAAGGCTCAATTCCACTTCACTGTTTTTTTCCAGACCAGTTTCATTTTCTCCAGCACACAAATATATACAAGGAATATTTCTGCAAACACAGCTAACATACTAAATTTACTGACCTGGTGTACAGAGCCCTGGGCCATGTTCCCCATACCAGAGCTGGGTGCACCCGCTGGGGCAGAGCGGTGGAGCCCTGGAAGGAACGGCTGAGGTGGTAGTCCAAATGCAGGCCGGCCACCACTGCAAACACAAATATTTCCATACAGTCACAGGAAATTTCATGAGGCAAAATAGCAACTACAAGCAAAAATTGTGCACAACCCCATTTTTGATTATTCAAGAACAATCTTAAAATAGTTATAGATTAGTTTTCTTTACAGCAGATACTTTACTTATTCTTTCTCCTAGAATGTCAACAGTTTCTTACTACTACTCAAATGGCACATGCAATTGTGATCAAGTGTTAGGAAACAGGTTGCAGCTGTGTTGCCAGCTTCATTTACAGCCTAGATATTAATGTTTTCATACGTTCACAGGACAAAATAATAGTCACTCCCTTGAAAGAGCATACTGGGCACTTTTGAGGATTGTAAATGGTGACCCTCTTCTGCTGACATAACTTGCAGCAGTGAAGTCTGTTGTATGAAATCAGTGCAATAATGGTTAATGAGGAGATGCGAAAGTAAGACAGGAAATGTGTTTGAACATGCTCACAACTGCAGTGCAAATGAACTTGTCCAATTTGTGGTATCAATGGAGACTGTCCAACTTGTTTACAAGGAATAGTTTCCAATCAAAACCACGTAACACAATGTACAAACAGTTGACATGAAAAGAGCCTAACAGACAAGTAACAAGTTCAAATGTCAACAACTTACCAATGAAAATCAGTTTCACAGCCAACAGGTGTTGCTGTTATCAGTGAATGTGCCTAGAGGTGATGTTACACTTGTGTGGTCCTGATTTATCCCAATTTTGTGTGTCTTAAGAAGAATTTTAAGACCAATTTTGTTTAAATTGCAGTTTCTGTGAAGTTACGTCACTTTATTACTAGTTATGTGTGTGTGCTAGACTGTCATCATCAGTATGGTCCTTACATGTTGGTTACATAAAAGTGTCAAGTGATTAGAAAGCCACCCCCCTTTTTTTCCTTTCTTTGGGATGTTTTGAAAATGTGCCATATTTCATTACAGTTAATTAATAGTAACCCACCCCACAACAAACATAAACTTTTAGATAAGAGACGTACTGAAATAAGAGTGCATATTTTATATTGGAATATAAAATTGAAATCAACTTATATATGTTTATTTTGCAAATATGTGTTACATATATTTAAACGGAAGATATTTTAATGTAATGTAACAGTACATACAAAATATGTAACTGAAACATGAATCAATACTAGTACTATCACAATTTTCTTTTCAGTATCATTTTTTCATTATCAGAGTATCAGCAATATCCTTTCTTCCAGGATTACTGGTCCTTCAAGACTCACAGAAGAGCTTATGTACTGTTTGGCAGGCAGCAGATGAGTCACTGGTGGAAGTAAAGCTGTGAGGATGGGTCCCAAGTTATGCTAAGGTAGCTCAGTTGGTGGAGGACACACCCGCAAATCTCGAGTTTGAATCTCAGTCAAGCAGTTTCAATCTGCCATAAAGTTTAGTATCAGTGCACACTCTGCTGTAGAGTAAAAACATTAGTACACATTAGTGAGATGTCTCCTGAGGTGACACTTCTTCTCTAACAAGCTTATTTTAGATATAAAACATGGGTTACAGTTTATGCCGCTAAGTAATGTCACATTCCTACACCATATTAATAATAATTTGCAGTTGTTTTGACAAAGAGGAGGAGAATATAATATCTGCTTCGAACTAACTAATGTTACCCTCAACTTTTTCAGCACCCGTTAAGGTACTTCATCATTCATAGCATAAAGTTGACTACTAATTAGTTATCGTACAAGTGACAGCTTTTTTTTTCTTCCCTGTATGTCAGCCAGAAAGGTTAGGAATAGAAAATTTTAATTTAAGAATCAGATTGTTTCACTACAGTCTGGGGTTTTATGGACTATAAAACAAAATGTAATATCATGGAGGCCACTAAATGGTCAAAGTATTTATGAAACTGAAAATGCACTGGTAGATGAAAAAAAAGGTCCAGATGAGTGCATGTTGGACTTATCTTCATCTACATCTACATCATACTCCACAAGCCACTTAATGGTGTGTGGTGGAGGGTACTTTCAGTACCACTATCTGATCCCTTCAACCCTGTTCCACTTGCGAATAGTGCGTGGGTACCTCATCTGGGCCTGAAGCCTTTCCCCTACTAAGCGATGTGGCGATTTTCGGCATGATTGTGTTCTGGCCGTGAGTGTTAAGGTTGATATTGGCCTCGCCAGAGATACTGGGTAAGCAAGTTGGCAAGTGGCCCTCTGGCAACAAGGAGCGGAGGATTAGAGAGTACCGAGCGAGGAGGACAGAATTGTGCATTAATAATTTTGGCACTCTGTGGTGATGAACTGATGGTAAAACAGACGCTTGAGAATTCAATGCTGCTGTGGAACGATAAGACGTGGGCTCTGCAATTGTATGGATGCAATTTACGGCGAGCTGTGGCTGATATTGTTTGTGGGTGTTTTGCCACAACAGGTAAACAAGACAGCATGGGCCCAACCTCAACACGCTGTGCTGTAGCATTTTGGCCCACAATAAGGAAGTCGTGATATTGGAGGAGTAAGCAGTGGAATACGGTATGTGTATTAACCCTCAGTGATTTCTGCGGTGTTAGTTTACTTAACTGCGTGGGGATTGAGCAGTAACTGTCACTTTTTAATGAAATTTACAATTGTGTTAAAGTGTGGCCATTGCCGGATGGGGGTTGTCAAAGTTATTATATTTCCTATTTGTGAACACAATTTTCTGTTATCAGGATTACTCATTGGACAGATTTGAAATTGACAGTTCTGCACTGTAGTTCAGTGGGTTATAAATACTGGAATTTGACAAATATGCTAACAGCGAGTTTTAGATATGTTTTTATATCTGTGTTTTAAATGAAAGTGAACTTTGAAGTTTGTAAGGAACCTTTCTACCATTATAATTCTGTAAGTTTTCATTTGGAAGTGATGATGTTTGCTACTGTTATTGGTTGAGAATTTATTACCCGATTAATTAAAGGAACTGTTATTTAACCAGCCTTTCTATGAAGTGCTTTAAGACTTGTTTTTCAGTGAACTATTATTAATAAATTACGTAAATCAGTAATGTTGTGTAAGCAGTTATTGAATGCACCCATCTCCATTAGCCAATTAACCATGACCAGTTTGGAATATGCACTGATGTAACATTAGGGGACTAGAGGCTATTTGTTAAGTTGTGGCAACACTAATCCTGTTGTTTGTTGTTATTGTTGAAGTGTCTAGTCGCCCCTAAATTAAATACTAATTCTGCACATAGCTGCTTTTCGATTCCACGATTGGTTATCTCAATACCTGCCATTTTCACGTTCGCAGGATGATTGAAAGGAGGGACAGTGTTACAATCTTCCGCAGTGAAACAACTTTGGAAGACCAAATTCAGTATTTCGGCATTCTCTCTGTTATCTTCTATTTTGGTGCCGGTGTGGTCACTGAGAGAATGAACAGATGATTTTGAGTCACATACTGATTCTACATATGACCAAACTCTCTTAGTGTTTTTACTCAGGTCGGCTGAAAAAATCTTACTTTCAAAATCATTTAATGCTTCTCTCATTGCTCACCTTTTTGCTTTGTTCAGCTTTTGTTTGTCAGCTAGGTTTTACTTCTCTTGAATCTGAGGTGAAGTGCTCTTTGTTTACGTAGTGCTTTTCTAACATTGCTATTAAACCATGATGGATATTACCCATCCATCCCTTAAAACCTTACTCAGAACATATTTGTCTAGGGCATATTGAACAATGCCTTTGAATTTTTTCCATCGCCGAATATTTGATGCTAACTGCTGAGATATTCTGAAATTTGTATCCTGTCACCCTTGTAGGAACTGTTGTAATAGATGCTGTCACAGCTTTATCATCACTGATACCTTCCTCTATGTTAACTGATTCAATAAGGTCAGGTCTGTCTGTTCCCCTCTTGAGTTGGTTCTCTAACTAGCTGTTCAAGGCAATTTTTGGACAAGACACCCAGAACAATGCCATGCAATTCCCCATCTCTGGCACCAGGTTTGATGGCATAAAACTCCTAATCTATACCTGGCAAGTTGAAGTCACCTCTTATTACAACAGCATGATCAGGAAAATTACTAATGATATTCTGCAAGTTCTGTCTGCAGCTAGCTCTACAACTACAAATCCTGACCCAGGTGGTCTATAAAAAGCATCCAATCACCATTTTTGACTGTTCTTTGATAGTCAATTTCGCCCAGATTAATTCACATTCAGATTCCGTGATAACCTCGCTAGATTTTATCGAACTTCTTACTGCAATAAACATGCCGCCATCATTGATGACACTCACCTATCCCTACAATGAACATTCCAATCTGAACTTAGAATTTTGTTGTCACTGAAGACTGGTTTGAAATGGCTTTCTGTTCCCAATACTACTGGTGCATTATTATTAGCAGCAAGTGATGATAATTCTAGGACCTTTCCTTCGATGCTCCTTCATTTTACTAAAATCATATTAATCTTTCCTATCTCTGATCTGCAAGAACAAAGAGTGTCTAAGGTTGCTGTGGCTGATTTAACAGGCAAATTGTCTTGGCTCCCAAGTCCCATGTGCATGACACACGTACTCCATTAACCTAGTAGCTGCGTCCTGTGTGTAGTGGACGCCTGACCTATTAAGGATTGGGTTGGGTTGTTGTGGGGGAGGAGGCCAGACAGTGGGGTCAACGGTCTCATCAGATTAGGGAAGTACAGGGAAGGAAGTTGGCCGTCCCCTTTCAAAGGAACCATCCCGGCATTTGCCTGGAGTGATTTACGGAAATCACGAAAAACCTAAATCAGGATGGCCGGACGCGGGATTGAACCGTCGTCCTCCCGAATGTGAGTCCAGTGTGCTAACCACTGCACCACCTCGCTCGGTCTGACCTATTAAGGAAAACCCTACTGATAGCAGAGGTCAAGAAATTTGCATCCAATGCTGTCGCAGAGCTGTCTGAGACTCTTGTCTAGACCTTCCACTCTGCTCCAAACCAGAGGACCGTGATCAATCCTGGGTACGATGCTACAAATAGACAGCTTAGCCTGCACACTGTGTGCATTGCTAGTTGCCTTTACCAAACCAGCCAGCCGTTGTAAGGAGTACATGCAGACAGTTGCACCCAGTAGGCTCGATAGCTGACGGTAGGGCCGCCTCCACATCGCAGGTGAGATCTCCCGGCAAACATACCAAATACAGATTTGGATTCTTTCCTACCTCGCCTGCTGTCTCCCTGAAGGGCTCCATCATCTCCTTAACATTGGAGCTTCCAATGACTAGCATACCCACCCTCTGTAGTTGTCCAGACTTGGCAGGAAAACTGACTGCTGGCCCCACAGGAGAGGCATCTTGTGCTGGCTGAGAGTTATCATCAACACTGGGTAGCACCTCGTACCTGTTGATGAGGCGTAGGGAGCCAGCCGCATGTCCTGCTCCCTCTTTCACCTTCCGCCCAGTGACATACAAACCCACCACTTTCTGCCACCCACTCTGGAGTGAGGACAGACCAGTCAGATGTTGCCTATCAGAAGCTGCAGTGATATCCAGGTCACCAGGGATTTCAGTGGCACCAAATGTGTCACTATAACCCCGATGTCACTGCAACTTTGAACATTATCTAGAAGCTGTCAACAATAGCCAAAGCAGCTTCCAGCTGTTTACGGACAGCAGCAACTCTCCTTTTATCTGTTCATACAGAAGGGTTCCCTATAACCTAAATTATGTTTATAGATAGCTCATCCATCCCAGAAATAGAGGATTCTTATGATTTTTGTCTGTTATAAACATTGATACTTACAATATATCAAAATGTGACATAAAAGGTTGTATGTTGATTGTATTTAGGTAGAAGATTAATTTTTTTACGCTTCCAAGGAACCATAGGTTTTAGTATGTGACAAATTTCAACTTTATACATCTACCCAATCCTGAGAAAAAGGGTTATTAACAGTCAAACAGACGAGCAGACACACACAACAATGTGATCCAAATAAAGGTTCTGTTTTTACCGACTGAGGTATGGAACCCTAAAAATGAAGGAAACAATAAGAATAACATAGGAAAGCTTACAACTGTGCTCTAGTTTGGCACCTGACCTCAAACTCTTGCCTGTTGCAGGCAATGCTCTTACGACTGAAGCTAGTTATGGGGTGATACCTTAGAGAAGGTCCCAAAATAATGACTCTACTGACAATTCGGATTGTATCACATTAAGTAATGGTTGTTATTTTACTCTACGGTACTTATTGATACATGGCAGATGCAGTAAGAGTGTTCCTATTCTATAGTCAGAAGTGACTTGAAATGATGATGTTTACTGGCTAGCACACAAAAATTTGTATAATGCTCTAAGCCTATTGAACTATTGCCGTTATGAAGAAAGACAGCGACATCAACACAGTAAGTAAGTTGCAATAGAAAAAACAGGTTGTCTAAAATCTAACAAAAATGTTTCTGTTATCTGACCTGGTGTATGATTGCTTGTTATTGGGACTCTCATGCTGTTGCTGCTGCTGCTGTTGCTGTTGCTGCCCAACACCAATTGCCAGACCTTTGTTTATTCCTGACAGTGGAGTACTATGTGCAACTGACATCATCTGTGAAATAAAATGCATCTCAATCACTCACTTGTTTAGTAAAAAAATATCTAACGGTATAATGAGGTGTGAATTAAGGACCCTGTTTTTACAGCCAGTTAGTTACATGTTCCAGTGATCATTTAAATAAATCTTGAGTCAGCGGTGTATGTACATAACTGGTGTTAACATTAATGGACTAATGCATGTACACTTAAAACAAGGTTTTTTCTTAAGGAAAGAAAGGGAGCAGAAATGCAGATAAAGGAAGTTGGAGAAAATTGTGTCAATTTAGAATGACAATATGTTGTGGAGCATAAAGTATGTAGGCTTAATCTGTTGGTAGTGCAGTTGAAATCTGTACTGAAGATTCAGAGACTGTTCAGACATCACTGGCAGTCTCCAAGAACATGTCAATTGACAGGCAAGGTAAAACAAAAAAAATTAGAACTATTTTCCTCAGAAGTACAAAACAGTGGAGACCTTTACTTGCAGATGAAAATACTAAAAAGCTACATGACATGTGAAAGGAACTCCAATGAATTTGCCAGTCACTTACAAATTCTGAATGCCACAAACACCTACTGACAAAGTTCGGCTTCTGCATCTACATCTATACACTGCAGACCACTGAAGTGCATGGCAGTAGGTAAATCCCATTGTGCAATTAGGGCTTTCTCCCCATTTCATTTTTGTACAGAGTGTGGGAAGAATGGATGTTTAGAGGCCTGTGTGCACATCATAATTGATCTAATCTTGTCCTGATGATCCCTATGGAAGTAATATGTAAGGGGTTGCTTTATATTCCTAGAGTTACCAGGTAGATCACCTAAAATTGGTCAAGGATGCTCTGAAATTGCTGGAAAAAGCAGGTATTTATAGTATTCCATGTAGTTGTGGGGGAGGTGTATGTGGGTAATACAAAAAAATTCAAAAAATGACTAGAAGAGCACTAAGTCAATTACAGAAGGGAGTAGATTGACAGATCAGAAGTTGCGGAACATGCTTTGCAGCCAGGAGACCATCATATTCATTTTGAAAGGACAGGCCATCGAGATTATGAAACACCCCAAGTATTTCACCAGGAAGGAGGAGGGCATGAAACTGAATGACATTTTCATCCTGGTGTTGGAGATGCCTACCAGTCTTCCACCATGGTGTGGTAGTATCAACAGGTAACAGCAATTGACAATGGCCAATTGCATCCTGGTATTTAAAGCATGTTACATCACACTATTGCAGGGAAGCACCCATAAATGGAATTTTGCTGTAGTCAGTAGCAAGCCAGGGTGTCAATCAGACCATTCAAAGTCACGATCCCCTTGACAATGTCCCCCACAGATAGGAACAAACTGTTGGGTTTTAATGTCAAAACCATTTGACCATGGCAGAACAGCCCAGAAAGTTATTTTTTTTTTAATTACAAAGATTAATACTACTTTGTGATTTGCACTCCCCCCCCCTACAAAGTGGCCACAGGTTAAACCGGTTAACAGTTAAAGACACAAGATTAAGCAAGACACAATATTTACAGAACAAATGCCTGAAGTGATGACTGAAGCTTGGTGACTTGGCTCTCATAATGATTGAAAAAACTTGTTTACATTCATCTGGTTATTTTAACAACCTTAACTTCTGCTGTTGGTCAAATGAAAACCATACAGACATCCACAAATGTCCCCTAGCAGTGACAAAGATACTTCTTTGAGGAGAACAGAGAACAAACAGCTGCAGTGACTGTAGAGAGTATTACCTCTCAACATTTCAAAATGTTATTGTATTGAACTATGGAGAGTATGCTTAAGTGAAACAGAATGTGGTTCCAGCAGGGTGGGACAACTGCTCACACAGCAAACATTGGGCTGAATTCTTTGAGGATTAAATTTCCTGGACATCCAATTTCTCATAATGTTATCACTGCACGGCCTTGGTCCTCATGTTCGCCAAATCTCGTAAATTGTGGTTTATTTTGGGGAATTATCTTAAATTTTAAGTATCTGTAAACAGACCACATAACACTATCTGCCAGGAAATCTTTGAAGAACAAAATTGGGTACTGAGATGTATGTTTGACATAAACGTAGCATAGCAGACAATAGTTACAACTTAGATGTTATCTACTCCCTTTTTCAAGGCTGTTAAATGACACATGTACTCCAATATGCTGTATCAATAAATGTGTTAAAATATTGGGTAAAGCAAGGCATTTGTTAAAAACTGTCAGGTCTTTTTGCACCCTGTACTACTGACAATTCCAATTTACAATTTACATTCTTATCATTTTTTGATCTGCAGAAAATCTGAAGATGGTACAAATTTACATAATGTAGTGGGTATACATGCCTGCTGCTGCTGCTGCTGCTGCTGTTGCTGCTGCTGTTGCTGTTGTTGTTGCCCCATATTGGTGTTTGCAGGGCTAACACCAGTGCTGCTGCCAAAATTGCTGTTCAGGTTGCTGTTGATGGCATTCCTAGCAGTCTCCACTTCATTGCCACCCACTGCCGTCTTTGACAAGAAGCTGACTGTGAACTTTGTATTGTATGGCAGTGTTTGGTACTTTGGGTCTGCCTTGCTGCCCCCAAACTCTGAAGGTGATATGTCATCCTGCAAGCATCAACAAAGACACTCGTGTGTATATTGGTTGCAGGGCTGTCAAAAGTTTACTCTGCACCCATCTAACCACTGAAAATGACTTTATTTTCTTTAGGCTGTTGCATAATTCAGCCTGAGGTCACTCAAATGGGGTATAATTACCAGTTCTGATTTTATACCAAGAGACCATCAACTGAACAAGTGGGGAGAAGTACTGCTTGCACCTGATCAGTTGATGACCTATACAAAATATTTCCAAATGATCTGACGATTACTTAATAATAAGTTTAATCTGGTAACTGTACCATTTGAGTGTCCCAAGTCTAAAAGACATATTTTCATAAAAATCATTTTATATATGTATTTACATTCCATATCGTCTCCAAAACACCAGAATCAATTTTAACCAAATTTTGTACATATCTCACTAAAAGTGTGTAAAGAACCACTGTGAGGGTAAGAAGCATCTAACTCTCATTTGGGTGGTGGTGAAAAAGGAGTGGCACAAAAACTTAACTCAGCAACCTCAGGAGCAATTTCAACCATGTACAAATGTATCGAATCCATAGTTTCCAAGGTTGCCAGTATCACTGGTGACTGCCCTGAAGACATTTCACAACTAGGTGCAAAGAAGGAGCAAGGGCTGGGTCTGGAGTATTCTGATATGTGGTTCTGAGTAGACAAGATGTATTGATGATGGAACTACTTAGATCTGTAGATGATCCAGAGGGATCAAAACATGTAACATAATTAAAAGTATGCAATTGCAACTGGACATTAAATGGGAATTATCTTGCACATATAAATGATTCATTACTTGTATAATTTGGTTAAAAATATTGTGGTGATAACAGACCCAACCATCCCTCGGAGTGGTGGAGGTGAGAAGCCATGACATGTAAACTCATTAACGATCCATATTAGTACTGAATACATAGTTTTCCAAATTGCTAGGCTCATAGGTGACAGTTCCGGTGACATTTGACCCCTAGGTGCTAGGAGGATGGGAGGAAGGGGGGTTCCAATAGTGCTGATCTATCAGCATCTCCCTGCAATATCTGGAGGGATTTCAACCAAGTTTGTTATATACATTATTCACAATTTGTATAAAAATAGTGTTGGATTAAGATACCTCTGCTAGTTGTAGGGTGAGGGGAAGGGATTGAGTGACATGTAAAAATGTTCGAAAACAATCCATTGATGTTTTTTCTTGTACTTAGTTGACTGTAAATACTTCAAAAATACGAATCACCACCTGTCTCATATTTCTTGTTTAGTGTGTCAACCAGTTTGTGAAAATATTTGCTACAATGTGTCAACAATATTGTCACCATATTTTGGGGCCAAAGATCATGCTACATTGCCGAATACCACGAAAATATTTACTTTCCTCTCTTGAGCCGCATGGTGTAAAAAAAAGTGGAGAATAAGTTGCTGGCAACAGTCCTTTTTCTCAATGTGGTAACCAGTTACTGTTGTCAGTATTCCTCAAATGAAACCAAAGTCTGAGATTCTACAAAAAGGCGAATGAAGCTATTGTGAAAATGCAACAGATTATGAAAGATACCATCAACTTCAGGCTCCATGTTAACATGTTGCCACAATGTGAGCCGGTGAATCTGAAGATCAGCATGATAGTAGCTTACAAGAAACAACATCCGATTTAACTGATAGTGTGTACTTATAAAAGTGAGGCATTAAAGCAATATCATTGCAGATAATTTACAAAGATAAATGCATACGGGTGGAGCTGGTATGCAGACAATAGAATGAGCACGGGCTCCCCCAGGGGTTATCTGCAGTGAGGGAAATTGAACGCAAGCCCACAGACAGATTCTCCAGACTTAAGAGGGAATGCCTACACACTGCTAGGGAATGCAGATGCAGATGGACTGCCTGGAACCAACAATGGAGGGGGAAGAGTGAAGGTATAAATATTTGACCCGTTTCACTCTATGAGCAGTCTCAGGCAGCACCTTGTGAAGATGACTAGTCACATTGCCAAATTATCATGCAAGAACAATGGTAACATCCAACAGATACCCAACACGTCAAGATTTCAGCAGATTATTGGGAATATCTGTAAAATTACAACAACTCATAATATTCGTACAGCTCCTAGATGAGGTGGAAAGAGCTTCTTAGCCAATTTGAACTAGGAGAGAGAACTGTGCTAACCTGGTGGGCATTGTGGGAGCCCTGGGTGAGGGGCTTCTCCTGCTGGTCGGCAGACATGGGCTGATGCTGTTGCTGCTGATGCTGTTGTTGCTGCTGCTGTTGTTGCTGCTGCTGCGGCTGTGGTGCCGGGACATGGAGGTACGGCTCAACGGCAGCGACATTGCCTCCGGGCCTCAGCAGGAATGCCGGCTTTTGGTCCTGGGCGTGACCCACCACAGCAGGCCTGTGTGCATGACGTACAGCTCCAGACCAGGAAACCGAGTGGCACACATCACCACCACCACCACCACCACCACCACCACCACACAAACTAAAGAGAAGTTATAAGTTACCAGTACCAGGGGTCACTCCCAACAACAACTACAATTCCAAAGTGGCACTTACACCATTTCCAGAAAACACTGGTCCATAAATATATTCTTACTTAAAAACCAAAAACTCTAAATCTAAAAATATAATGCAAGAAGAGCTGAAACTGATTCACTTTGTTCAGTCTGTCTTCCCATTGCTTTTCTCATTTGTAAAAAAATTTTCAATTAATTACCTCATGTAGTTTTGTTTAGAAGGGACTTTACACAGACATACTGAAAACTGGGAACGAATTTAGGAACTCTGTTGGAAAATTTACGTTTTTGTTGTAGTTCATGACTGTATCAAAGGAGTTAAGTATTTTTTTCTTCCCCCAAATCATATTGTATTTTCACTGATTTTCCAGACTAAATAATTCTTTGCCGTAAAAATTATTCCTTCATACAACTATTCTATCATTACATAGTTTCCCTCTTTAAGCAGATACTATGTTATAAATTTTTATGGAGTGAAATGAGAGATTCGTGAATGTTCATTACAGAGAGAGAGAGAGAGAGAGAGAGAGAGAGAGAGAGAGAGAGAGAGAATGTGGTATATATTTCTAGCAAGGAATATGGAATGAAATTGAAACTGTTGTAATACAATGGAATGAGAAAAACAAAACAAGCATTTAAATAATTGCAATTGTGTCTCATATTCAACAGAACATTTAAATGGAAGTACAAATGCTATTATTAGCCGAAATTATTAGAACCAACACTTCACCTCAAAACTATAGTATCAGAGCTGTTAGGTCGCTGAGGTCACCAATTGTCTGAAAACGACCAGATGACACAAAACGCTCCAAATGAAGCGAACCTTTAACTATCAGTACTCGGAGGCCGGCATTCAACTTATTGTGCCCTTACTGCAGTTAGTCTGTTGGGGCTCGTGACATAGTAATTTACACTGTGTGATGGAAAGTTTCCAGACACCCGCAAAAACAAACTTTTTTCATCTTTGCTGCATTGTGCTGCCACCTACTGCCAGGTACTCCGTATCAGCGACCTAAGTAGTAATTAGGCATCGTGAGGGCAGAATGGGGTGCTCTGCAGAACTCACGGACTTCGAACGTGGTCAGGTGATAGGGTGTCACTTGTATCATATGTTTGTATGCGAGATTTCCACACTCCTGAACATCTCTACATCCACTGTTTCCAATGTGATAGTGAAATGGAAATGTCAAGGGACATGAACAGCACGAAAGGGCACAGACCAACCTCCATTGACTGACAGAGACCGCTAGCAATTTAAGAGGGTTATAATGTGTAATAGACAGATACCTATTTAAGACCATCACACAGGAATTTCAAACTGCATCAGGATCCACTGCAAGTATTATGACAGTTAGGCGGGAGGTGAGAAAACCTGGATTTCATGGGCGAGCGGCTGCTCATAAGCCACACATCACGCCAGTGAATACCAAACGACACCTCGCTTGGTGTAAGGAGTGTAAACATTGGACGACTGAACAGTGGAAAAACATTGTGTGGAGTGACCAATCACGATACACAATGTGGTGATCCAATGGCAGTGTGTGGGTATGACGAATGCGTGGTGAACATCATCTGCCAGTGTGTGTAATGCTAACAGTGAAAGTCAGAGGCGGTGGTGTAATGGTATCGTCGTGAGTTTGTTTTGCGTGACACTATCACAGCATAGGCCTACACTGATGTTTTAAGCACCTTCTTGCTTCCCACTGTTGAAGAGAAATTCAGGGATGGCGATTGCATCTTTCAACACGATTGAGCACCGGTGTGTAATGCACGACCTGTGGCAGAGTGGTTACACGACAGTGACATCCCTGTAATGGACTGGCCTGCACAGTCCTGAGCTGAATCCTATAGAACACCTTTGTGATGTTTTGGAATGCCGACTTCATACCAGGCCTCACCGACTGACATCGATACCTCTCCTCTGTGAAGAATGGGCTGCTATTCCCTAAGAAACATTCCAGCACCTGATTGAACGTATTCCTGCAAGAGTGGAAGTTGTCATCGAGGCTAAAGGTGGGCAACACCATATTGAATTCCAGCATTACCAATGAAGGGCGCCGCAAACTCTTAAGTCATTTTCAGCCAAGTGTCTGGATACTTTTGATCACAGTGTATATAGGTGAACAGTGGATAACATCAGTATATAAGTGACCCAAGATGCACCTCACCATATCAGCACTGGTTTTGAGTGTAGTAGTTTGACAGCACTGGTATATATTGTTACATAGCCAACTGTAGCATTCAGATCCAACAATCAAGAGTACAGTTATGTATCTCCGTGCCTTCCATCCACTAATTACTTTCTAAAGCAGAGGTTCCCAACCTGTGGGTAATCATCCCCTAAGGGGTAAAATGAAATTTTCCGAGGGTTAAAAGCCAAACAATCTGATTCTGTTTCAGTAACGAAACAATTATTTCCAAAAGATCATTACCATTATCACAATTCTTTTACTAATATTGATCATACAAGTTATCAATAATTACTTTTTCTCAACTAGTAGCATTAATGTGGTGGAGGTTACAGCTTCTTCACATAGCCCACACACTACACACATGTTGTGCTTTGTGCCGTACATCGCTGAAGATAGAAGTGAGACATAAGGTAAGAAAGCCTAAATATCTGAAGAAAATGTCTTTTTCAAGTTGTAGGAGGTACCTGCAGCAGCCCAGGAATTGCTTCATTACTCGCTCCAAAACAGACAGCACAACACAGCAGTAACTACACAAGGCTACTATACTGTTGTACACATTATTATTATTATTATTATTATTATTATTATTATTATTATTAGTAGTAGTAGTAGTAGTAGTAGTAGTAGTAGCTGTGGTTAGACAAAGCATTAAAAGCCTCAAGTCTTCCAATTTCTGCCAATTCCGAAGTACGGCATGGAGCAATTAAGTGATTTACAAACAGTAAGTATACTGCACTCATTTTAATTTGTTTTATTTCAAATGTGGTTGCAGTGTGCAAGTCAAGCAACTGGCACAACGGAGAGGAGTAATGCAAGGGAAGTTTGTTTTGTAACAAATGTCTACCCTCACTGTGGATAATTGGCTTCTTATCTGAGTAGAAGTTGTGGATATCACTTGCGATCCAGCACGAATTCCTTCGTCATTCATTAACACACACACACACACACACACACACACACACACACACACACACACAATATTCATTTTTCATCATTTAAAAAATAAGTGTTCCGAGTAACTTCTTTCGTTTTATAGTTTAGTTAAGTGATTAATCGCGTAAGTAAGGTTGGAAACTACTTATGTAAAGTATTCAAAAGTGCATATACTTATGCACAGAAAGTAGTTTGGTTCGTAATTTCGTTTTCTACTGTTTCACGATTTACCTTTCTGCCTTTTCAGACAGATCGCCCCACGATGACTGAAGTGTGAAGAGGCAATGATACCATTCGGGTAATCTGGGGCTGAATTACCATCACTGCTGCGGCAGCTGCGACGGCACAGTTCGGTACTGAATTCCTTCAAATGTTTTCCGCTACATTGGAGCACTGAGTTCACCTCGCACGATTAAAATCGCACCGTCACTTCGCTGCCCACTTGTGATTATCCGCAAATATTCTTCTATGTATCATAAACAAAAATCAGCACAAGGAAACAAAGCACACGATCGTGACAATTACGTTAGCGTCCGTAATTCTCCTCCGCAGAGCGTTTGACGACCATGAACGAAACAGAAGACGCGACCAAGTTACGGTAGCTCTATTGTGAATAACCAGCTCAGCTTCTGCCTCTATGCTGTTCATTTTTGGGACACAACCTGCAACTAGCTTAGAGGCAGAAGTGGTGACACTTTCTGCAGGACCTGACCATCATTTTCGAGGACAACGCTCAAGCACGTACAGTGCAAGCTGTTACTGATTTGTTTCACTAATGGGGCTGCTAAGTGCTATACCACATACTGCACTCCCCTGACTTAAGCCCTCGTGAGTTCTACTCGATTTCTAAACTGAAGGAAAAAGCTTCACGGCATTCGCTTCAGAACTGCTACAAATTCGTTGGGCAATAGACCGCGCCAATCGAACTGTCTACACTACACAAGTGGCACTGCTAAGAGTATCCCACGACTTCCACATCGCTGGCAACGGGTTATACACAATGCTGGTGACTACTTTGAAGCTCAGTAAACTTTTGAAACACGTATCTACATTGTATGAGCTGTAAATAAATAGTTGCCACTATTAAAGTTCCAAGCCTCGTATTTTCATACAAATAGTAATGACGTATTGTGAGACCCTTGCACACTGTTGAAATTACAACTCGAATGTTGCATGCTACTATGAAGTTACAAACTTTTAAAAAGATTGTGACTGGAAAAGAAAGGTTTTGAAGGAATGTAAACCTTGAATGGATACTGTCCCCTGAAAGCTGACAGGTCTTCACCTGTAATGTAAGACCCTGCGATGTAAGATGAAATACATGCATCAACGAACATTTCAAACACACCCAAATAGGTTAAGCTTTTGACCCAGAAACTGCTTTTCTTTCTTCTCTTGTTTGTTTGATGCAGAACCGAAGAATCATCAGAATACCATGCGATCTTCGAAAGCTCATTGTGGCTTGAAATAAGGGTAACCCGTGCTCATCTGATCAAAATTGGCTCGAAGTTCTCCCACGTGCCTTGAGTAAAGCAGCTGTTATTAGTAGCACATAGAATGCTTATAGTTCTGTAGAGTCAAGTTCAATCCAGCATTCAAGGTATGGGTGTAGAATTTCTGTCTTCAGCATGGTTATTTTATGCATTACTATTACACTCTGCATGTGATTGGTGATAAAATGGCCTAGACAATCTGCCCTTGTATTCGTGGTCTAATGTGACATGGAATTATGCAGTTTCACGTATTATACTCCTGGAAGTCTTTTTGAACACATGAGGTGGTACTATGTCGTCAGTTATCTGTCCACCTATATCACCACCACCACCACCACCACCACCACCACCACCACCACCACATTCATTTACATCCTCCTCATCTCCAACCTGTGTATCATCCTGCCACGTCTGTACCAGCATCACTCTCATTCCTCTTTCCAAAAACTGATTTCCTGCTAAAACCTGCGCGAGCTGGTAGCCCCTTTGGTTCAAATGGCTCTGTGCACTATGGGACTTAACATCTGAGGTCATCAGTCCCGTAGAACTTAGAACTACTTAAACCTAACTAACCTAAAGGCGTGACACACATCCATGCCCAAGGCAGGATTCGAACCTGCGAGCGTAGAGGTCGCGCGGTTCCTGACTGAAGCGCCTAGAACCGCTCGGCCACTTCGGTATGCGGTAGCCCCTTTCCAACCTTTTATCACGATCTATGATCATTCAAATATAGAAAAATACCTTAGTTCAACAAACCGCAATTCCCAATTGTGAATCTGTTCCAACCATGCACGTTTATGTATTTTCTAAGAGATGGTTACAACAATGGACATAATTTTGGTTGAGAACGTTCAGTGTTATCGAGTTCTCATCTTCGTGAGAAAACTGAAAACCACATTGTATGCCAGGGGTATTTTTCTGATCCCACTGAAAAGAAGATCAAATTACTGTACTATGAACTGTGATAGAACCATAAATATTTTGCTCGGTAATAATAAAACTCTTTCAAATTCTAAAGGTGGCAGGGGTAAAATACAGGGAGCGAAAGGCTATTTACAATTTGCACAGAAACCATATAGCAGTTATAAGAGTCGAGGGAAATGAAAGGGAAGCAGTGGTTGGGAAGGGAGTGAGACAGGGTTGTAGCCTCTCCCCGATGTTATTCAATCTGTATATTGAGCAAGCAGTGAAGGAAACAAAAGAAAAATTTGGAGTAGGTATTGAAATCCACGGAGAAGAAATAAAAACTTTGAGGTTCGCCGATGACATCGTAATTCTGTCAGAGACAGCAAAGGACTTGGAAGAGCAGTTGAACGGAATGGACAGTGTCTTGAAAGGAGGGTGTAAGATGAACATCAACAAAAGCAAAACGAGGATAATGGAATGTAGTCGAATTAAGTCGGGTGATGCTGTAGGAATTAGATTAGGAAATGAGACACTTAAAATAGCAAAGGAGTTTTGCTATTTGGGGAGCAAAATAACTGATGATGGTCGAAGTAGAGAGGACATAAAATGTAGACTGGCAATGGCAAGGAAAGAGTTTCTGAAGAAGATAAATTTGTTAACATCGAGTATAGATTTAAATGTCAGGAAGTCGTTTCTGAAAGTATTTGTATGGAGTGTAACCATGTATGGAAGTGAAACATGGACGATAAATAGTTTGGACAAGAAGAGAATAGAAGCTTCCGAAATGTGATGCTACAGAAGAATGGTGAAGATTAGATGGGTAGATCACGTAACTAATGAGGAGGTATTTAATAGAATTGGGGAGAAGAGGAATTTGTGACAACTTGACTAGAAGAAGGGACCTGTTGGTAGGACATGTTCTCAGGCATCAAGGGATCACCAATATTGTATAAGAGGGCAGCGTGGAAGGTAAAAATCGTAGAGGAAGACCAAGAGATGAATACACTAAGCAGATTCAGAAGGATGTAGGTTGCAGTAGGTACTGGGAGATGAAGCTTGCACAGGATAGAGTAGCATGGAGAGCTGCATCAAATCAGTCTCAGGACTGAAGATCACAACAACAACAACACAATAAGTCCAGAAGAATCCTATTTGGAGGATGACAAAGCTATGTCCTACAACTGTTTGTTTGTAATTACAATAGCCTTGGGGTGTTTTTAGAGACCCCAAACATCAAATAAGTGTTAAGAAACAAGGTTGAAGCATTTGTTGCAACATTTAAGACACACTGATCAAGATTTGGGAAGAACTCGCCTATCGTGTGTGTGTGTGTGTGTGTGTGTGTGTGTGTGTGTGTGTGTGTGTGTGTGTGCGGGCGCGCGCGCGCGCGTGCGCGCCCTGTGGGACAAATGGTGTTCACATGGAAAACTTAAGAAAAGCTGTGAGTTGCTCTTTCATTCGATGTAGCATTTAAAATAAAGTTGAATGTAATAAATGCTACTGACAAGGGAACCTCCCCATCGCACCCTCCTCAGATTTAGTTATAAGTTGGCACAGTTGATAGGCCTTGAAAAACTGAACACAGATCAATCGAGGAAACAGGAAGAAGTTGTGTGCAACTATGAAAAAAAGAAGCAAAATATACAAACTGAGTAGTTCATGCGGAAGATAGGCAACATCATGGACAGTACGAGCTCAGGAGCACCGTGGTCCCCTGGTTAGCGTGAGGAGTTGCGGAACGAGAGGTGCTTGGTTCAAGTCTTCCCTCGCGTGAGAAGTTTAATTTTTTATATAATCAACTTCGCTCCCCAAAATTCCACGACATGTTCAGATCTGCTTGGACATATGCAGGATTTGACGGTCTCCGCACGGAAAAATTTGAAAACGTCAAAAACATATGTTTTGACAGAGCACTGGGAAAACTGTGCGACTGTGAAACTGTTGCATTCATTTGTTGCAGTTTATGTGACAAACTGCTATGTTTTCAAAAGTTTTTTGGGAGTGATTATCACATCCACAAGAAAACCTAAATCGGGTAAGGTAGAAGAATCTTTTTACCCATCCGCCAAGTGTACAAGTTAGGTGGGTCGACAACATATTCCTGGCATGTGACGCACATTCCGTCACCATTGTCGTATAGAATATATCAGACGTGATTTCCTGTGGAGGAATCGGTTGACCTATGATCTCGCGATCAAATGTTTTCAGTTCCCATTGGAGAGGCACATCCTTTCGTCTACTAATCGCACGGTTTTGCGGTGCGGTCGCAAAACACAGACACTAAACTTATTGCAGTGAACAGAGACGTCAATGAACGAACGGACAGATCATAACTTTGCGAAAATAAAAGAAAATAAACTATTCACTCGAGGGAAGATTTGGACCAAGGACCTCTCATTCCGCAGTTGCTCACGCTAACCACGAGACCACGGCGCGCCTGAGATCATACTATCCTTGATGTTGCCTGTGTTGCGCATGGACTAGTCAGTTTGTATATTTTGTATATTTTGCTTATTTCCTTCATAGTTCCACACAACTTCTTCCTGTTTTCTCGATTGATCTGTGTTCAGTTTTTCAAGGCCTATCCACTGTACCAACTTATAACTAAATCTGAGAGGGGAGCGATGGGGAGATTCCGTTGTAAGCCTTAAAGAACCAGATACTGTATTCATTTTGAAACACCCAGTATGACAGCAAACGCTGAGGAATACACAGCACAGTGCTGGTTTCCGTGTTAAACGTACAGTGCACAGAGAGCCGAAAATGTACTCTAGGCGACGGCCCGGCAAATTTTAATAACTGTGGCTACTGATAAGGAAGCCGGCACAAGGTGTAAGGGTTTCGGTTTTTTGTGGAAAATCGTCGAGTTGACGCGTCACGGTTTCCCCACTGTGTAGGCGGAAGCGTGGCGCCGGAGGAGGGGTGAGGCGGAGGTCCCAGTAATGAGGTGCGGGGGTCAAGGGTCGCCCAGGGCTGGCGGCGGAGGGAGGGAGGAAGAAGCGAGGCGGTCCAGTCTGTGGCACACAGCACGGGCATGCACAGCCAGAAGCAAGGCCGACCGGCGGGCTTAGAGGGACACATTTTATTGACAGACGCGTAAGTGCCGAAACCTTCCGTCATCATGCCACGTGAGGGCGCGAAAAAAGGAGGTATGAGAAAGCACGAAAACACTTTACTTCTTCGGAGCACGACAAAATTTCGTCGAATCGTTTTGAACGGCCCCTAGTGGTTCCATCCTGTACGGCACAGCAAAAATTGCTGTCACAGTACACTTCAAAGGGGGCGAGATCACTTTCGCTAGGGTTGTAGCCACGCGTCGTCCTTACAGGAGGACTGAAATGCATGGGTGAGAGCAGTGGCCAAATTTGTCAAGAACATCGTACTGGAGCTCATCGCATTGCGAAATATCGTTTTCGGTCTCGAAATGTGCGGCAATGAACGCGCCAACGGGCTCAGTGGTTTCACTGAGGCCGCCATCTTCAGGTGAGTGAGTGCACAATCACGCCGGAACTGAAGAGACCTCAGAATCGGCGGCTCCTTTATACCGCGGGTACTGGCCGTTGCGCGTGCAACGTTGTGAGGCGAAGAATTGCAGCGGCGCCAGCGGTGAGAACTGTCAAAAGCGAGGAATCGCAAAATTAAAATGCAGCCGGTCGGAAACCAGACCGTTGTTGTTTTGTCTGTGATAAAATAGGATTCTGCGTCTTGCTTAAAGGAAAACCTTTACCTCTGTTAATAATATCATCAGACAGACGTATTTCAATTTATTGCTTCAATACACAATCCCAGTAACGGGAAGCCGAGGCAATAATTTGTCTCTCTTTGAACGACATATTGTGTTGGTGGTTGTTCGTGGAGCGCTTAACATCTTGGTCGTCAGCGCCCTTACAGTTCCCCAGTCTTTGCATTTCCAGGCTCACCACATCCCGAAATGATGAGGTGAGGGCAACACGAACACCCAGTCCCCGGGTGGAAAAATCCGCGACCTGGCCGGGAATCTAACCCGGGACCCCGTGATCCAGGGGCAGCAACCCTAGCCACTAGACGAGAAGCTGCGGACGGACGACGACGAGGAGGAGGAAATTAAAAAAAGGAGAAGATGCTGGTTCATTGGGGACAGCAGGTGAGAACTGGAAAGCTAGTAAAGGAAGGAAAAACTTGCATAGGTTAATGAGCTGGGGGAGAAATTGGAAGGCGACGATCATGATCATGGCGATGTAGTTGTCGACATGGCCAGTTATGCTGATTGCACATCTTTAAGGCATCAGATCAAAATACCTGCTTCTAAAGTAGTTTTCCTGCCCATCTGCTCCTCACTGTAGACAGTTTCAAAAAACTCGCTTTAGCACACTCTCTTCCGACTCGTCATTCACGAACACTCACCTGTGCTGTTGCTGCTGCTGGATCGCCTGCTGCTTGTTGTTGTTGAGGATGCTGCTGGAGTTGTTGTTGTTGGCGCTGTTGTTGATGTTGTTGTTGTTGGTGTGGTGGTTGTTGGTGGTGGTGTGCTGCTGGTTGAGGAGGCGCTTGCGGTGCAGGCGGCCCTGCAGCTCCGAGATGCGACGGTCGACAGACGCCGCCTCCGCCTGGCGCTGGCTCAGCGCCTCGCGCTGCTGCGAGATGCACAGCCGCTGCTGCTCGTTAAGCTTGTTCCGGTACTGCACAGCGGAACACGCACTCAGTGGGCGGCAGAGCAGGGGTGTTAGGGGCGTCATGGGGGACTGCACTACAACGATCACACTGGGTACCAGGTGCGTGAGGAAAGTAATGAGACTGACGGCACTGCGATCTGGCGAAGCTGTTCTATTCTACTTTTGATCACTCCTTCCAAATGCTCAGAGTTTCAGCTCCGTACGGCCGTCACGTGAGTTTTGAGCGCGCCATCAGTGAAGCTGTGCTTTTGTTTACGAAAATGGTTCAGAAGAGTTTAGAGCAACGTTATGCAATCAAGTTTTGCGTTGAACTTGGCGGAAGTCCGACTGTGTGACCTGTGAAAACTTGAAACAAGTCTACGGGAAACATTCCTTATCGAGAGCACGAGTTTTTCGCTGGCGCACAGCATTTTTTGAAAGGCCGGGGACACGTTGAAAATGAACCTCGGCTCGTGGAGACTTTCAGCTTGAAAAAAAAACGACGAAAACATGGAGCGTGTGCGCGTCTTTTGTCAGATCAGACCGATGTTTAACAAAGATGATGGAGGACTAGCCAAGCACTTTCGATGTACATCAAAGTTTGACCCAAGTTTTCCACACGCAAAAAGTTTATGCCAAAATGACGCCAAAAAAACCTCAACTGAGCACAGGAACCATCGTAGAAACGTGTGTGTCGATCTCCTTGTGAGTACTGCCAATGACCACAAATGGTTCAGCAGTGTGATCCTGGATATTTGAGTGCGGTCCTGAGACAGAGGCAAAGTGAGGCGTGGTACAGTGAGACAGCTCCTCGACAAAAAAAAAAGCTCGAATGAGCAAATCAAACACCAAAACAATGCTGATTTACTTTTTTGGCTGTAGGGGTACCGCGCATAAGAAATTTGTTCCTCCACAAAAATTGTCAACCGAGTTGTTTACGTAGCGTTGAAAGGCTGCGGAAAAGAGTGAATAGAGTGAGACCAACACTGCAGACAAGCGAATGCTGCATCATGACAACGACCATGCCACCCAGCTACTTCCTTCACAGATTTTTTTTCCACAGCTCCCCCTATTCACCTAATCTGAGTCCTTTTCCCAAAACTTAAAAAGGTTTTAGAGTGACGTCATCTTGGGACTCTGGAGAACATTCAAAAGAATGTGATCAACACGTTAAAAACCCTACCAGTAGAAGCCTTTCTGCGCTGCTACCAAGACTGGGCATTAGGACCCCTGCGTGTGTATAGCTGTCGAAGGGAACTACTTCAAAAAGGGCAACATCATGGTTTGAAAAAAAAAAAAAATGGTGGATAAAAATTTCATTACTTTTTCTCGAGCATATCGTATATTGGAAACGTGAGCAAAAAATCATTCGATTTTAAACCACAAGGGAGAGGGTGGATGCTAAAAGAAAGCTGCCATACGACACCCAGGAAAGCTGTTAAAATTCATTTGCCGTCGAGACAGGGGACAAAAGATTATAGGAGAGGGTAGAAGCAACCGACTTGACACCCCACCCACTGTACGACGTCGATAATTCAGCTATGTGATAGGAGCGTCGTAAACATTTTAAAAATCAAATTAAGATTCAGAGTACAATTACAACCGAGTACGTATGTTAGGGGTCAAACCAGCCTTCCGTTATGGGGCAACTTGGTTCGCCGCCAGTACGTCATCCCAGTGGATGCAAGGCAGTGACTCGGCCATTCGTGATGCTCGCTGTCTAACAGCAATGGAGGATAACTTCAATAGAACGTGGGTCACCTTCAGTAGGAGCCCCACAACTATAACAGGGTAGAGCAGCTTGTCCAGGACGTACACAAAGATATGGAACCACCGGAAACACATTACACCGCCTAGTACGGCATATGAAGAACTTTGGCATTCAAAACAGCTTATAGTCGTCGCACAATGGAGAAATACGAGTGTCGTATCCTTTTTAAGGGAATCTTGTCCATTTCTACCTGCACAATAGTGGCAAGTCCATCGAACGATGATGGAGGTGGGCAGCAATCACGTAACCACCTCTCGAAAGCAGATCACAAACGCTCAGTAATAATGAGGTCTGGTGGCTGTGGTGGACAGGGGAGGAACGACAGTTCATTCTCGTGCTCACAAAACGAATTTTGGGCGAAGAGGAGATTGTGTTTCACGTTCCGTCGTAAACGAGGTCATTATAGACAGAGTTAAAGCTCGTACTAGGGAAGGAAATCAACAGCGAAACCATCCCGGCGTTTGCCTGAAGTGATTTAGGGAAATCACGGAAAATCTGAATCAGGATGGCGCGGGTCTGAACCGTCGTCCTCCCGAATGCGCGGTCTTGGACGACTGTAGCTTTGAACTCGGGACCGAGTTCGAGTCTCGGTCGGGCACACAGTTTTAATCTGCCAAGAAGTTTCATATCAGTGCACACTCCGCTGCAGAGTGAAAATCTCATTCTGGAAACGTCCTCCCAGGCTGTGGCTAAGCCATGACTCTGCAATGTCCTTTCTTGCAGGAGTGCTAGTTCTGCATGGTTCACAGGAAAGCTCCTGTGAAGTTGGAGGGTAGGAGACGAGGTACTGGCGGAATTACAGCTGTGGGGACGGGTCGTGCTTGGGTAGCTCAGAAGGCAGAGCAGTTGCCCGCGGAAGGTAAAGGTCCCGACTTCGAGTCTCGGTCCGACACACAGTTTAAATCTGCCAGGAAGTTTCATATCAGTGCACACTCCGCTGCAGAGTGAAAATCTCATTCTGGGACTACCTTTGTCAACGTGGGCGCTGTAACATTGGGGAATCAACATTGTTCCATGGTATGGACTTGATCAGCCAAAATGATCACGTAATCATTGGCAGCAATGCGACACCAGGGTAACCACGGCGCTCTTTAAATACCACCATATGGCTGCCCGTATCATCACACTGCACCCCCGGCATGTTTCCTCTTGTGATGTAAACTGTTGTGTTGGCTGAAGAGCCAACACCGTGTTACTAGTGGAGGCCGAAACGCACGAGTTTTAGCTCACGCAGGCTGGCGTGAGGAGGGAAGAACTATACTGACGTGAGGTCTGGAACATGACAAGGAATTAGAATTCAGAAAGCGGACGTAATTAGTATGATACTTAACTTTAATCCAGTAATGGTGAACGTCGTTCTTGACGGTACATGAGTCACAATATTATCTGTTCAGAAGACATAGTAACTGAACATGGCGCCTTGCTAGGTCGTAGCAAAGGACGTAGCTGAAGGCTATGCTAAACTGTCGTCTCTGCAAATGAGAGCGTATGTAGACAGTGAACCATCGCTAGCAAAGTCGGCTGTAGAACTGGGGCGAGTGCTACGGAGTCTCCCTAGACTAGACCTGCCGTATGGCGGTCTGCAATCACTGATAGTGGCGACACGAGGGTCCGACGTATACTAACGGACCGCGGCCGATTTAAAGGCTACCACCTAGCAAGTGTGGTGTCTGGCGGTGACACCACATAAACTAGGCCACAAGTTGGAAAGAGTGTGCAACAAGAGACACCCCACCAGACGACTTTCTTCTATTGCTCCATAGTTTAGGTTTTTATGCCTTCCGCACCACATTTTCCTATTACATGCATTTGCGTAACTGATGTGTGGTTTTGGAATTCCAGCTTGCCCTCAAATTCCCTACCTGTGGATCTCCATTCGTGTTGTCTTGGTGCTGATAGGGTCTGAGAGTGCAACATTCAGTTCTGCAGCGATTTTTGCAGTTGACATTACCTTATTTTTCGTTAGTGTTGTTCAATAAAGCTTATGTCACGATCACTCAACACAAACTTTCGTCCGCGTTATGGATTGTCGGATGATGATTTTTTTAAATTTTTATATGCACTGTAGGAGGAAAACCACTTTGGAGTGTAATTAGCAGTCTTCGAAAGGGAGGTAAGAAGGAAATGACATGTATTTTTGACAGGTCACGAAAACTGCTGGTGGATCCTGTGGATGCCTTGGGCAGATGGAGGGAATATTTTGAAGAGTTGCTCAATGTAGGTGAAAATACGATCAGTAATGTTTCAGATTTCGAGGTAGAATGGGATAGGAATGATGACGGAAACAGGATCACATTTGAGGAAGTGGAGAAAATGGTCAATAGGTTGCAGTGCAATAAAGCAGCTGGGGTGGATGAAATTAAGTCGGAACTCATCAAATACAGTGGAATGTCAGGTCTTAAATGGCTATACAGGATAATTGAAATGGCCTGGTAGTCGGGACAGGTTCCATCAGACTGGACAAAAGCAGTAATCACACCAATCTTTAAAAATGGAGACAGAAAGGATTGTAACAACTACAGAGGTATCTCTTTAATCAGCGTTGTGGGTAAAATCTTCTCAGGTATTGTTGAAAGGAAAGTGCGAGTATTAGTTGAGGACAAATTGGATGGAAATCAGTGTGGGTTTAGGCCTCTTAGAGGTTGTCAGGACCAGATCTTTAGCTTACGGCAAATAATGGAGAAGTGTTGTGAGTGGAACAGGGAATTGTATCTATGCTTTATAGATCTAGAAAAGGCATATGACTGGGTTCCTAGGAGGAAGTTATTATCTGTTCTACGACATTATGGAATAGGAGGCAAACTTTTGCAAGCAATTAAAGGTCTTTACATGGATAGTCAGGCAGCAGTTAGAGTTGACGGTAAATTGAGTTCATGGTTCAGAGTAGTTTCAGGGGTAAGACAAGGCTGCAACCTGTCTCCACTGTTGTTCATATTATTTATGGATCATATGTTGAAAACAATAGACTGGCTGGGTGAGATTAAGATAAGTGAACACAAAATAAGCAGTCTTGCATATGCGGATGACTTGGTTGTGATGGCAGATTCGATTGAAAGTTTGCAAAGTAATATTTCAGAGCTAGATCAGAAATGTAAGGACTATGGTATGAAGATTAGCATCTCCAAAACGAAAGTAATGTCAGTGGGAAAGAGAAATAAACGGACTGAGTGCCAAATAGGAGGAACAAAGTTAGAACAGGTGGACGGTTTCAAGTACTTAGGATGCATATTCTCACAGGATGGCAACATAGTGAAAGAACTGGAAGCGAGGTGTAGCAAAGCTAATGCAGTGAGCGCTCAGCTACAATCTACTCTCTTTTGCAAGAAGGAAGTCAGTACCAAGACTAAGTTATCTGTGCACCGTTCAATCTTTCGACCAACTTTGTTGTATGGGAGCGAAAGCTGGGTGGATTCAGGTTACCTTATCAACAAGGTTGAGGTTACGGATATGAAAGTAGCTAGGATGATTGCAGGTACTAGTAGATGGGAACAATGGCAGGAGGGTGTCCACAATGAGGAAATCAAAGAAAAACTGGGAATGAACTCTATAGGTGTAGCAGTCAGGGCGAACAGGCTTAGATGGTGGGGTCATGTTACACGCATGGGAGAAGCAAGGTTACCCAAGAGACTCATGGGTTCAGCAGTAGAGGGTAGGAGGAGTCGGGGCAGACCAAGGAGAAGGTACCTGGATTCGGTTAAGAAAGATTTTGAAGTAATAGGTTTAACATCAGAAGAGGCACCAATGTTAGCACTGAATAGGGGATCGTGGAGGAATATTATAAGGGGGCTATGCTCCAGATTGAACGCTGAAAGGCATAAGTAGTCTTAAATGATGATGATGATGATGATGATGATGATGATGATGATGATGATGATGATATGCACTGTAAATCTCCGACGCAGTGCCTATTGGAACGACAAATAGTTCGGCTCCCGTGCCTACGGAAGCACCCACCGTGTGAGCAGCAACGGTCTGTCCGCGTTTGAATTCGGTCAGCTACTACCTAACGAACTCCAACAACAAAGAGCACTGTTCTTACCACGAGTGACACTTGCAAACGTACTGAGGGCAGTGCGCAGATCCCCTGCAGGCTTCGCTAGCAACCGTGATTATGACCATCGAAGCAATTCAGAGGAGAGGCTGCTAGATTTGTTACCGATAGGTTCGAGCAAAACTAAAGTGTTGCGGAGATGCTTCGTAAACTCAAGTGGGAATCCCGCAGGAGGGGAGGCAGTGCTCCTTCCGGTAAACACCATAGAGAAAATTTAGAGAACCGGCATTTGAAGCTGACTGCCGAACGATTCTGTGGCCGCCAACATACATCGCGCGTAACCACCACGAAGATAAGATACGAGAAATTAGGGTTCATACGGAGGCGTATAGATAGTCGTACTTCCCTCGCTCTGAAACTTCCTGGCAGATTAAAACTGTGTGCCCGACCGAGACTCGAACTCGGGACCTTTGCCTTTCGCGGGCAAGTGCTCTACCATCTGAGCTACCGAAGCACGACTCACGCCCGGTACTCACAGCTTTACTTCTCCCACTATCCGTCTCCTACCTTCCAAATTTTACAGAAGCTCTTCTGCGAACCATGCAGAACTAGCACTCCTGAAAGAAAGTACCGGGTGTGAGTCGTGCTTCGGTAGCTCAGATGGTAGAGCACTTGCCCGCGAAAGGCAAAGGTCCCGAGTTCGAGTCTCGGTCGGGCACACAGTTTTAATCTGCCAGGAAGTTTCATATCAGCGCACACTCCGCTGCAGAGTGAAAATCTCATTCTGTTCCCTCGCTCTATTTGCGAGTGGAACAGGAAAAGAAATGACAAGTAGTGGTAGAGAGTACCCTCTGTCACGCACCTTCCGTTGGTTTGCGGAGTATTTATGCAGATGTTTTACGTAGATATGCAGACTTTTTTGCGCCAGGAAAACCCTGTAGTTTGGTCCCTTTATACCCCAAACCAAACAACCAACCAACCATCCAGTCAAAATCACCATCCTTCTCAAAACACTTTGCACAAGCGTACTAAACACTTCCCACACACGGACCACATATGAATTTCTTGCACTGCACTTGCATACTTTTGAGTTTCTGCGTTCTCCTATTTGGTAAGTTTTCCGCACTGGTACCTTACGTATTTCAGTGGTCGCAGTGATTGTATGAGCAGGGCTTTTCCTTTATTATACATACAAAGAGAAGGGTTGTTCTGGTAATCTGGAAAGAAACATTCGCCAGGTAACATTTTCTCCTGTAGTCTCTCTGTAAAGTATCCGTGCGCTGTTTTCTCGCTGTGTCCTCCTGGTTCGCAGGAGAGCTTCTGTAAAGTTTGGAAGGTAGGAGACGAGATACTGGCAGAAGTAAAGCTGTGAGGACGGGGCGTGAGTCGTGCTTGGGTAGCTCAGTTGGTAGAGCACTTGCCCGCGAAAGGTAAAGGTCCCGAGTTCGATTCTTGGTCCGACACAGTTTTCATCTGTCAGGAAGTTTCATATCAGCGCACACTCCGCTACAGAGTGAAAATCTCATTCTGGAATTGATAAGAAATGATATTTAAATCAAGACCCTACGCTGTCGACAGGCGTTGATATACATCAACGGGGAAAGTTGGAAATGTGTGCCCCGACCGGGATTCGAACCCGGGATGTCCTGCTTTATATGGCACACGCTCTATCCATCTGAGCCACCGAGGACACAGAGGATAGCGCAACTACATGGATTTATCCCTTGCACGCTCCCCATGAGACACACATTTCTAACAATGTCCCCACACAACGTTCGTGGTGCCCCTGCCCAATGCACGCATTACCCGCGGCAGACAACCATACAGAGTCCCGTATGAGTTCGAGCAATACCTTTGCATCCGCACAGAAGGAGGTCAATGGCTGGTTAGCGTTAACTGTATGAACATATCTGTTCTTTCGGATATGTCCGAAAGAACAGATACTATCTTCATACAAGTAATAAGGGCCGTAGGCCACACCTGTTCTTTCCCGATGTAAGGGAGAGACAAACTAACACATCAATGCCAGCCGCGGTACGATCTTCTTCGTAACAGGACACGGCCCTTCTTGCACGCACTTACACCGCGTGAGTCTGAGGCAGACACCAACACGTACAACTGGGGAAGAAGGCTCCGCAACACATCGTCTTTTTTGCGGACGATATACCAACATCAGACACACAATACACTCAAACCTCAAGACGCCATACACGCAATGCTCAGAGACGAAGACCAGTGGACCATGTTAAACACGCTCACTGACGATATCTCCAAAGCGAGGTATAGAGATTATTTCCGAGCCAGACAACCGGCCTATATGCAAAGACAGGAAGGAAAGTACAAGTTGGAAGACAGCACCGTTTCCAACATGGAATCAGGTGGTGACTGATCCCGATATGATCGTAAAGTAAAATCAGGAAGTACCCTAAATAATCAGAACAGCCTAAAAAATAATTGATGTTAAGATTTAGCTATTAGGAAAGCTAGAGCAGCTGTTAGATTTAGATGAAGAGGTCGGTGGCTTGATAGCCAACTCTAAGACACCGTCATACACAATTGGTGAAGGGACATTCTTCCACTATCATTCTTCCTATCTTATGTTTTTAGTCTTCCTTAAAATATGAATATGGTTTCTAATTCGATTTTCCAAAATTCTATTATTTCATAGATGCTTATCTTGTGTGTGTCCAATGTCAGAACCTTGCTCATTTTTGAAAATTTTATCCGAATTTATAATATGTCTTAAGGTTATAATATGTCATAATCTCTGTCTTCACAAATTCCTATCTTCCATTCGTAAATCGCTAATTTTAAGATTTCAGTTTCATAATTACTTTTACGCATTTAAAGATGCAGCATTATTAATACTTTTTAATGAGAAGTAACGAAGATAAGTATCATATTCTGTACGTGTACAATTTCGTGTTGTGAAAGTACGGCATGTCTTAGTATCACGTGGCAGATCATTTGTAAATGGCAGCAAATAAACAAACAAAAAAAATAAATATTAAAATTGGCGTAACAGGCTGAAATTGCGATCGAGGTGAACAAACAAACGTCCTTTGTACAGTATTTAGTGTTGCAGAGTGGAGAGTGGAGGTAGGGCGACAGCAGCAGCAGCAGCAGTGTACGGCACGTACCATGAGCTCGCGGCGCAGGCGGTCCAGCTCCAGCGCGGCGGCCCCTGGCGGCGCGCCGTCTGCCGCCCCCGCGGACAGCGAGCCGTCCCCGCCTCCGCCCCCGGCGCCGCCCCCGCGGTTGGCCCTCAGCTCCTCCAGCTGGCGCGTCAGCTCCTCCACCTTGGCCACCGCCACCGACAGCTCCTTCTCCTTCTCGTTGAACAGCGCGCGGATAGAGTCCAGGTCGGACGCTGTAACACGCGCGAAATGATTCGTCCGTCACTGGCGTCTGGGTGATTAGCTCTGAAACTGAGCCTCAGATTTATGAAATTTTATTTTTAATTAAATATACGTCACAGTTTTCTTGCTTTACAAAAGTTAAACTTTACTGTCCCGGATTGTACAGTTGTTCGTATAATTTTTCTACACCGATAAGACAAAGAAACTGCTACACCTGCGTAACATCTTGTAAAGCCCGTGCGATGATGCAGAAGTGGCCCAACACGACGTGGCATGGAGTCGACTAATGTCTGAAGTAGCGCTGGACGGAATTTACATCATGAATCCTGCAGGGCTGTCAATAAATCTGTAAGAGTACGAAAGGGTGGGGGAAGATCTCTTCTGTATAGCACGTTGCAAGGCATCCCAGATATGTTCAATAATGTTCATTTCTGGGGAGTTTGGTAGCCAGCGGGGTGCTTGAACGCAGAAGTGTGTCTCTGAAGGCACTCTGTAGTAGGTCTGGAACTGCCTTTTCAAAGGAACCATCCCTGCATTTGCCTAGAGCGATTTAGGAGTTGGGTTTGGTTGTTTTGAGGAAGAGACCAAACAGCGAAGTCATCAGTCTCATCGGATTAGGGAAGGACTGGGAAGGAAGTCGGCAGTGACCTTTCAAAGGAACCATCCCGGCAGTTGCCTGGAGCGATTTAGGAAAATCACAGAAAACCTAAATCAGGATGGCCGGACGCGGGATTGAACCGTCGTCCTCCCGAATGAGAGTCCACTGTGCTAAACACTGCGCCACCTGGCTCGGTCCAGTGCCTTAATGGTTTGCACTAATACTGACTACTTATTTATTACGAAAATGGGGAGAATAATGCCAGCAGGGCGTATGAGAGAACATCAATAAAAGTTGTCGACCTAATGCTCATAAAGAAAATGAGTACAGGATAAAAGATGGAAAAACATGGAGACAAAGGCAGCCTCCTATGAAAAAAAAGGAAGAACAGGCTTAAATTAAAATCCGCACCGACTGAAGACGAGTTCGAGACCTGTGCTTCCCGTACAAGATCATATAATTGTCCTGGGTCCCTCGACAAACCTTTTTCTTTGGAAAAAGCTACTTCAACCAAAAAATTAGAAATCCTAGAAAAAAAGGTGATGGGGAAGCCCGCCTAAAAAGGTACCAAATCAGATTTTCTTGCAATGGAAACTCCCCACCGTACGCCCCTCAGATATAATGGTAAAATGGTCCTGTGGATAGCCAGTCAAAAACTGAACACAGATCACGCATGAAAATAGAAAAAAAGGTACTGAACTGTGAAAGAAGAAGCAAAATTCTAACTGAACGGTCGAAGCAGAGGATGTCGTCGTGGTTATACGGTCGCTGCGATGGACTGCGACGGGGGATACCCGTGTTAAAATCTCCCTTGAGCTTCACTTTCTTTTCACAAAATTATGAACTGTCCGTCCGATCTTGTCGACTCTTTTCTCCTCCTATTGTCTTGGCAACTGTCATACTACACACTGGTTACAGAATATGTCATTTGGTAAGAATATATTACCGCGCCTGGTAAATGTTGTGAACAGTGAGAGCAGGCGAGATGGCACACAGACCTCTCACAGAAATGAAAATAACAAATATGCGGGTGTGAACTACGTTACAACATAACAAATATGCGGGTGTTAATTACGTTATAACAAAGGAATTCAAAAAAAACTTTCAAACTGGAACGCAAGAATCATAACATGTGGCATTTTTGAGGAAGAAATAGGAGGTACGTACGTCTGGAGGTCCCTTTCTTACACCTCGCTGTTGCAAACGGACGGTATACAACGACACAGACACAAATCTGAATACAACGAACAGACACGCCAGTGACCGGACGGGCAGTTAAAATTTTGTGAAAAACCACGACGCCCTAACTACGTAAATGTGCTCGATGCTGCACATCTTGACCTTCGGCCGTTGACTATTTCTAGTTTCTTTTTCACAGTTCAGTACGCCTTCTTCCTGTTTTCATGCTTGATCTGCGTTCAGTTTTTTACGGGATGTGCACTGGACCATATTGCCACTAAATCTGAGGGCCGTGCGTTGGGGATTTCCCTTGTTAGTAGACAAAAGCGGACAAACCTCGTCTTGTAAAATTACAGGTGATGTTTGCTCAAAATACAACACTTTTTCACAAGTGATAAAATCAGCAGGCAATTATCTGTATGAAGGATGCAAGTCTATTGTGGACCTAGCAGCTGCGAAAAATGTTTTCTTGCACAAACGTTACGTGAATAAGACAGTAAAGGAAGCTTTTTACGGCAACATCCGGATACTGAAATCAAGTTTTTAGACGCACGCCTCAAAGACCCGCAGACACACAATTCCTAAGATGTTACAGGCTCAGAAACAATAGTGGAAAGGATCAGGATATGAACATTTATAGTGCTGGAGTTTGAAACTGCAAGAAGGAAATCAAATTCATGTCTGTGCAACAGCACGCCAAATACAGGTATTGTGGACTTGCATAGAGAACTGCTGAAGAAAATTGAGAAATACAGATTATGCGCATCAGATGTGTTGGGGACTCACCAAGGTGTTCAAAGCTGACGAAAGGGCTTCATACTAAATCAAGCTTGAACAAGTTCTTGCTATTCTCCAGAATATAGAGCTCACGCATACTACGAACACCTTATATCATACGGGGGCCATCAAAACGTTTTCGTTTGAGAGCGTTTCTGCAGCGTATATGCAACGTAGCATGAATCCAATGAGGGTGTATAAGCGCAGACATGTAGGCAAGGAACTGGTGTGACATTATTGTCTTCCCAACGTGGGGAAACGCGAAATATGGCGATGTTATTACCAAATGTGTCCGAACACGATCTACATGCTGTTATTTTTTTCATGGTTGCCGAAGGAAAAACACCGGCTGGCATTTATCTGAGAATCAAGAATGTGAAACTTCCTGGCAGATTAAAACTGTGTGCCGGACCGAGACTCGAACTCGGGACCTTTGCCTTTCTGGAAACATCCCCCAGGCTGTGGCTAAGCCATGTCCCCGCAATATCCTATCTTTCAGGAGTGGTAGTTCTGCAAGGTTCGCAGGAGAGCTTCTGTAAAGTTTGGAGGGTAGGAGGCGAGGTACTGGCGGAAGTAAAGCTGTGAGGAAGGGGCGTGAGTCGCTTGGGTAGCTCAGTTGGTAGAGCACTTGCCCGCGAATGGCAAAGGTCCCGAGATCGAGCCTCGGTCCGGCACACAATTTTAATCTGCCAGGAAGTTTCATATCGGCGCACACTCCACTGCAGAGTGAAAATCTCATTCTGGAATGAAGAATGTGCTTGGGGCAGCGTGTTTGTTGGAAAGTGCCGTTGGAATGGTGCGCCAGATTCTGTGCTGGGCGGGACTTGACAAGGTCTGCGAGTCCAGGCACACCAATTACGGATAAATGGGAGACACAGTCGAGCTCCCGCCCTATAGTACTGGTCTCTCCCGATTCGACCACCACGCCTTCTGACCCGTAACACATACCTTGAACGGCGACAATTGTTGTCGGACGAGGCTGTACAGCACGCTTTGTCCTTTTGAAGGAACCATCCCGGAATTTGATACAAGCGATTTAGGGAAACTACGAAATATCTAAATCTGGATGGCGGGGCGGAATTTCGTCCTTTCGGATGCGATTCCAATACCGCTAGCCAGTGCACATCTCTGTGGGAGGGCGAAGGGACGCAGGGAAAGAGAGAGGCTGAAAAGGGGGGTGCGAAATGAAAAGACTGGATCGTTAAAAGGGAGTGGAATTTCTTACCTATATTATCGTAGCCCTTGAAAATCGGGTGTGTCGTAACACGAGGAAGTAATTTGAAGTCCTTCGACGACCGTCGGGTCACCTCATGTGGGGAGGGGGGCGGGGGCGAGTTATGAGGTCGGGGGAGGGGCAGAAGAGGTACACGGAGGGGGAGACTCCATCGTATTGCTTCCGCTACATTAGCGATTATCGATCCGGCGCTCTGAAGTTATTTGCGCAACAGCATCTTTCGCTTTTATCCCGATTAGGTCGGGAGCCTCGACAGGGAAAGAAGTTTCTGCTGAAAGGGTGGGGTGGGAGGGTGGGGGGGGGGGGGGCAGAGAGGGCGGGAGGGGGGTGAAGGCTGAAAGGCGAAACTGTCAGTCTTCCTTGTCTACGGATGGACATCTCGCCATGAGCGGAGTTGCCAACGGCGTACAAGCTTTCTCGTTTGCTTTCAGACTGCTGCAGAAACGGAACTTTTTAAAGTTAAAATAAACATCGCCACAACCGTTCTCCAATAGACTTGGAAAAACTCTGCAGAAGAGTAGCGAAAAAAGTTGGAGGTGCATAGTTTGTACTATTTATTCGGCTGCAAAAGGAGAATTAAGAAATTAGATCCGTGCTCTGTAGGTTACTTACAGGATCTGGCAGTTTGTTTATTCACCCATTCGCCTCCCATACTTTCTTCAGAACGCTCAGCTGAGTTATTGATATATTACTTAAGTCGATTCCGGTCACCGTAACTATCCTTAACCACAGTACCCAACCCTACTAACATTACGTTAAATCTGACTGCATTACCGAATGACTTGACACCACGAGAAAGAAAGTAAAGAAGTGTTCTCAATAATTCCAACAAAGTTGAATGCAGAGAAACTTTTAAGGACTGGCTAAGAAATCACGGGGAGAGTTGCACACGTTTCAGATTTAGGTCAACTATTCCTTACACATGGAATGACCTTCCATTTAGCATACCCAGAGAAAAGTTATTACTTTGTGCAGGTGAGAAAAGCGATATAGTTAACATGAGAGAGCTAAGCAACAATCGTTCGCCAATGGTTCTGAAAGAATCTGAAGGGGTTCTCTGAAATCAAGCGATCATTTTGAAAAACACGGTATATTCAGTTCTGTACAACAAACAGACCACAACCAATAATGTAGCACATGGAGTCAGAAAACAGGCTAGCATCTACCAAAGGTTTTGGCGCAGCCCTGCATATTGATCAAAACTTGCGATGCACAACTATTTTCAGTAACGTCATTGATATTGGTTACAGTGACAACGCGCGATGAGCGGGAAACCAGGGTTCGAGTCCCGGTCAAACACACATGTCAGCGTGTCGCAAATAGCTGACGCCGATGTCTCGTAGCAGAATGCGGATCTATTTGGTTATATCCAGGAACTTTCGTTCTTCGTATAATTGTAGATTGCAGCGCAAACTTTAGTTGGCTCAGACTAGTCAAATCATTATACTTTATTGTGTAAAAAAAAAAAAAGGACGCAATAAGATTAGGAGATGAGGCTTTCTCCAATCTAACAGAGGTTTCTTAATTCACACGTGCTGGTCGCACCAAGTGAAATCGTACCATGTTATACAGGTGTGTGTGATACGTCATCGCTGAATTAATGGCAAGGGATGCGGAACTGTTAAAAATGGCGACATTTATCTTGCTAGTTCCACATAAAACCAGACATTGTTTACTTACTGATAGTCTTTGAACTTTCCAGTGTTATGGTATGTTAACGGGTCGGCTGTTTCGACTATCAATTGTGAGAAAGCTTCAGGCTAATGAATGTAACACCTTAAGTAAAATGACCCCCCCCCCCCCACCCACACACACACATACAATACATAAAATGGATAAAATTAGTACCAGACAACCGAAACCTTATTACTAATTTCGGTTTGAATGTGATAATAAGACCACCACCACCACCACCTCTTAAATCTCTGTTGTGGCGTCAAACTGATTTGCAGCGTAGCCCGACGTCTATGTTAGGTTGAAACGAACCTGGTTGTTAGTTGGGGAATATAACGAGTATTAATGTCAGATTATGCTGGCAATTGATCTGTAGCTAATGTAGCCTACTGTTTACCTACGCACCATATTATATATATTTAGCGGACTGTAAGGTAAACTTAGAAAACCTATTAGATAATGGACAAATCTGAAACGAGTTCTTTAATGTAAATTATGAACGTATATCGTAAATAAACAACGAAAGCTGTAGAGGAGTGCTTTATTAAGTCGTAACTTTTACCCTGGTTTTAAACACAAATCGGCATATTGTCCTAAGCCTCTAACAAATTTGGCGTTGCAGATATGGAAACAGATTTTTCTGTGATGCTATTCACTTACATGCACCTTGATTTGTTAATGATGAACGTGTTTATTGTAAAGATCACTAACTTCTTAGTCTATGTGACTTACACTATTTATAAGTTATTGAATGCTTCACAGTCTACGGCTCGCACCAGTTAGCCAGTATGCGACCAAAACATGTTACTGAAACTAGTCAATAAGTAATTTTTTCCTTCAGCTTCTCGGCAGTCATTTCTTCACTATTTAAATACTTAAAAGCGCCACAAAATGATATAGTTCAACGAAAATCACATTTCTTCATTATCAACAGCTGCAAGCATTAATGAATTCTCAAACAGGGTTCAGTGAAACAATGCTCTGCATCTAAACAAGGGTAAAAGTTACGTAATAGTTCCCTTTGCATTTTCTGTAGTTTATGAGCTAATTACGTACATGCTACGCACCAAAATACTAGGAGATTCGCTTTTATCTAATGAAGCTTTCCTGAGTTTACCTCTTCGTTTTAGCTTTGGTAAATCCATGTGCGTTAAATATGGTGCGAGCGCAGACACCGGACTACGCTAGAGACCAGTCTGTTTCAACCTTTCTTTCGTATTCACATTCATTCGCTTCATCAACACAACCAAACTGTCACCTCCCGACATAACCAAGGCCTAGAGCTACATTACAGATCAGTAGTCACCACAACCAAAACATCAGTAGAGGCGTCGGAGAAGGAAGAGAGGTAGGGGATGTTTGCACTGTTACAGTCTATCCCCAATAAGAACAGTAAATGCCATGTCCCTCGAACTACTGGACACACAAAAAAGGGTGTAAGATATCCGTGTGTTGAGAGTCAGAAAAAATTATAAATACGTTTACAACATGAGTCAAAAATAAATCTGGGCCCACGAATTGTTACGAATAGTTCAGTTGGGAGAAGCCTAATGGTGGGGAGAGGTGGGGGGGGGGGGGGGGGGGAGGAGAAAAACTACATCGCTACTAAATGATCGTAAACTGTACTAGTACAAACTGATTCAAAAGAATTTATAGGTTATGCATGAGTTAAATTATTAGATCTCCGATGGTATTTCACTTACCAAGGTAAGTACAAAAGGTTCTGCTTTATACCCTACTGCAATCGAGTGTTTAGTAATCTAGGGCTACCGGTGTTTTATGACGAAAAGTTACCTCGGTACATCTCTGACGGTGCTTGTTTCAAACGGAAGCGAACAATGTTCAGTGTAAACAAATGGAATCTACCAAATGCAGACAGCTTTTCCTGCAACACCACGATAACAAAATTTCAGAAGGTCTTGAGGTCGATGTATGTGAGAGACAGAGGATAACGTCTACCCACTAGAGGGGTATCCACTTGCACTGTTGACACGTAAACAACTGGGAGGTGTTCGGACGCACGCAACGCGCGAAGGACTGGCTGGTGGAGTTTACGGAGAATAGGGGGAGCCACGTGGTCGCCGAGACACGGGTATCGGCCCCTAGCGGATCTTGGTTTGGCACGTTGGCGGTCACTCACTTTCACAGTGCCTGAACACCCCTACACACGTCCCGACCAACTCAGTGATTACAGCGCCGTCCCGTTGTTGTGACTTGTTTAAATTACACTGTAACAATTATTGAACTATACGAAAAAAAGAAAACTAGTTACAAACTATGGCGTGCACACACTTTTTTCAACATGTAAACGTTACTACAGATATTCGGATCTAGGTTATGACATGTTCGACATGCCTGCCACCATAGGCGACGATGTGGCGCAGACGAATAGCGAAATTCTGCATGACCAACTAACGTGTCGGAACATCGATGCTGTCGATGAGCTCCTGAATGGCTCTTTTCAGCTCAGCAATGGTTTTGGAGTTTGCGACTGCTTTTTGTGGGGGTATACTAAAGACGAGGTTGCCAGCACCCCTTTTTGTGGGGCTTTATTAAAGACAAGGTTTACAGCAATTGAGTTGAGGTCCGGAGAATATGGCGGCCTGTGGGTACCCAAGAGCCAGAATGCGGTCCACAAAGTGCTCCTCCAAGACATCAAACACACTCCTGCTTCGATGCTGTCGAGATGTCTTGCATGAACCACATCTTGTCGAAATCAGGGTCACTTTCGATAATGTGCATGAAATCATCTTCTAAAGCCTTCACATACCGTTCGGTATTCGGCATGCCTCAAAGAATATCGCACCGATTATTCCGTATCTGGTCACTGCACACCACACTGTCACTCGTTCAGGGTGAAGAGACATCTGGACCACGAAATGCGGATTCTCAGTCCCGTAACTGTGCTAGAAACACAACCGATGTACCATGGCCTTGGGGTTTAATGGCTCATGGGTTTGAATTTTGTATGGGAAGTTATGCAGGCCTTCAACAACAATTCGTTGCGGTGTGTCCCGGTTGATTCCCACCTGCTGTGCAGCTCGTCTGATCGATTTCCTGGTGCTGGTTCGAAACACAGCACGCGTCTTCTCAATGTTTTCAGGCGTTTTTCACCCTTTTCGGACGACCGTCGTTGCCAACACGTCATCACGAACGCTACCCGTTCTCTCAAACTTGAGAATCAAATTCTTGATTGTTAGCACACCTGGACTGGCTGTCTTCAGCCGGAACTCGCTCGCTAACTTCCTTTGAGCAGCAGTCGGGCTGTTACTGCTCGCATAGTAAGCCTTGACGCTTGGCACGTTGTAACGTGACATTTTCAAGTGCAAATTGCCGACAGCAAGGCGCGCGTGCGCTAATTCCCACCATGAGCCTCGGCCAACCGTGCAGTTTGAACGTTCTAACGCAAACCGTTCAGAAGTTATGACGATTTTATTTCATATAGTCCAATAGTTTCACACACAAACAAAAACGGGGTTTGCCTTGGCTGTTTCAAGGGCAATAAGGCCAAAAGATACCGAGGGAAACATGTGGGCAAAGAAGTGACTAATGCAAAGAAAGAAATTCACCCACATTCTGCTACTCAGTCAGCTGGGATCCGCTGATATTCGTAATTGTCTAAGAATGGTTGAATCGCGCATTTCAGAGATGCCGAACATCGTCAAACCATCCTTAACGAAAGCGAATACATTCATGAGAGAGGCTGTAAGCTGCGTGGAGAAGCTTTTTGGTACGTTATCATTTCTAACCACTGACAGAGTTTAAGAGGACCTCAAATTCAGTGCTGTTGTATCCTCACAATTATTAACTAAAATGATACCTGAAACACAATGCGATTTATAGTTGACGGAGGAAATGTATCATGGTAAAGAAAAAACATAAAAACAAAACAAAAGACGTTCACGTAAATGTTACTAATTTATTTGTGTATGTAGCATAAACGACGACCTGAAAGCTTAATCGACTCAATTCAAATTCGAAGAAGAAAGACTACATACGGTGATAGCGTAAATCATCTAGTAAAAAGAAGAACAGAGAAATAAGAAATGGATTTAGTTACTGTTTGACCTGTAAAAAAATCCCAAATCCTCATAGCAGAGGGCTAGGAATAGGTTGCACTTTTTTAAACACTTATAACAATGAAGCAAGCAATTTTATGAACGGCTGCGAATGTCCATATTTCAGTTTTTAGATTTGATTTGCGATGAGTATCGGAAATAAAATCTAAAAACTGAAATACATAAGGTCGACGGATTTTTATTCTCTCTATGTGCCATATGAAACCATTATGGATTCGTTAAAAATATAAAAACGTGCTTCATTTCTTGCACTACGTGTCTCATAGACAGCTGCAGTCTTTAAATCTGTCCAGAAACACTATCCTTTTCTGATTTCGAAAGACTGGAGGGCGACCTGTTTAATTGTTAAACAACCACTCAACAGCCAACATTGCGTAAAATATTTTTTACTATTTTCAACAGACAATGATGTCAGCTTCAGGTCTTAAAATCTTTTGTTGTAAAACACGTTCATTTTACGGTGACCTCACTTTACATGTTTATAACAAAAGTTTTTAAGACCTGAAGATGACAGCATAGTCTGTTGAAAATAGTAGAAAAATATTTTATGCGATACTGGCTGTTGAATGGTTCCTAATCTGTCCTTAACGTTTCGTCCGCCTCACACTGTGACTTGTACAGGGTGTTTCGCAAATCATGTTACACACTTCTAGATGTTGTAGAGGGGACTTAGATAAAATTTCACATAGGGACCCATGTCCAGAAACTTTGTTTCCATGTTATACAGAAAACAAGATGCACAGACTTCACTCCGATTTACCGCGATTTTTCAACAGCTATTCGATTCGACGACCAGCAAGCTCGGTACACACGGTGTATCTACAAAGTAAGTTTGCATAAACTCCATCCAACATGAATGATGCCGCAGCCATGATTCGTGCAACCAGATCTTCATCCACCCAGGGAACGGTCACGTAAACAGGACACTTCATGTGCCCCACAATGAAAAGTGCAAAAGGATTACATCTGGGGATCCTGGTGGCCAAGCATGTGTCCACCTCGACCGATTCACCTTTCCCTGTAGACTACGTTCAAATGATTTCAGATGCGAAATGCAAAATGTACTGCCGCCCCATCATGCTGGAACTACAATTCGTGCCGAATGTCAAATGGCACATTTTCCCAAAACTCCGCCAGCACACAGGATGTACGGCCCAATCACACGACCATCGCAGATACCTATCCAGACATTGATGCCCAAAGATGTGCTGAAATCGTGTACATGTGGCTTTGAGGTTGTCTTGATCCCAAATGTGGCAGTTCCAAGCGTTTAGAACACCTTCGCTGTTGAAATACGCTTCGTTGGTGAATAAAATTCGCCTTGGAAACTGAAAGAAATCTACACAACGATATGAAAACCAAGTATAGAATATGACGCATGGCACAAAATCGGCCGGGACCGTGGCGTGTATTTTCTCAGGATGACATGAGTGGAGTTGCTGTTCATGCAGAACATGCCGGACAGATGAGTCAGTCACATGCACGTCACGTGCAATGGCTACTGTACTCATCGATGGGTTCCCTTCACCTTGACGAAGCACTTTCACTGTGACAGTGCACCGCTTTCTTGGAGAACCGCAGTTTGCTCTATCGCTTGTGAATTTCGCCTTTTCCCGCAGCCGTTGCTCCACTCTGGCAAAGCCTACACCTGGGTTCCCGGGTTTGATTCCCGGCGGGGTCAGGAATTTTCTCTGCCTCGTGATGGCTGGGTGTTGTGTGATGTCCTTAGGTTAGTTAGGTTTAAGTAGTTCTAAGTTCTAGGGGACTGATGACCTAAGATGTTAAGTCCCATAGTGCTCAGAGCCATTTGAACTACTCTGGCAAACATATGATGAGTTGGAGTCACACGATCTGGAAACTGCTCGTTGCAAAGACGTTGAGCTTCACTGTAAATGCCGGCCGCGGTGGTCTCGCGGTTCTAGGCGCGCAGTCTGGAACCGTGCGACTGCTACGGTCGCAGGTTCGAATCCTGCCTAGGGCATGGATGTGTGTGATGTCCTTAGGTTAGTTAGGTTTAAGTAGTTCTAAGTTCTAGGGGACTGATGACCACAGCAGTTGAGTCCCATACTGCTCAGAGCCATTTGAACCATTTTTCACTGTAAATAAACAACATATCGTTGTAGTCTGTGAATGTATGCTCAGGCATTCTGCAGTAGTAATCGCCGTAGTGCCAACTGACGCATCACCAGGAAGCATTTCAAACAAGGCAGATCGATGGGAACAGAGGGCATCACTTGACATCGCGTCATCATACTATTCATGAGTGTGGGTAGTGCACCGTAACAGGCGAACTGCGTAACGTAGCATGCGATTGAGTGGCTCTTGTTTTCCTTGAAACATGGAAACGAACAATTTACGGATATGGGTTTCCACGTAAAACGTGATGTAGAAGCTCTAGAAGTGCGCGACATAAATTGTGAATCACAGTGTTTAATCCCGCGCGCAGTGACTCAAAAGACGAACTTCTGTCGGGCGATTTCCACGACGGCGTTATACACGGTATAATTTGCTGGGTGGAGTCCACACACAAACAAAAACCATAACTTCTGGCATACGTGTCAACAATACTGCATATTCTTTTTCACAGAGCTGACAACTAACATTTACTTTATCGAAGAGAACGTAAGAGCACATTCCACTAACTCGTCCATTACAATGTCATGGAGATAGTCTCTAAGATAATACTGTCATAGATGCATTGGTGATGTGTGTTTGCATCATTATGTATTAAATAACCAGAAGTGATTACCTTTGTTGTTAGTTCTCTGAAAAAAAAATCGCAGTATATTGTTTCCATTTGCATCACATGGAAATATATCGGTCCAATAATTCGAGTTGCCCAAACTGCACAACACACATCTGCTTTCATATCATGCGGATGTTCCTGATTTAAAGTCATCAATTACCTTTTTACTATTATCTCTGTTCGTTCAACTGGTGTAGTAGTAGCATCCCTTGAATGTACCAGCCTTCGCTTCTTTGCTTAGTACTGGTTCGCCATCTGCGTTCTTAACATTGATATAGGTGCCTTTTTTCCCTTCAAGGACCTTTTTAATTTTCATTTAGTCGCTACCTATCACTTCAAAAAAAAAATGGTTCACATGGCTCTGAGCACTATGGGACTTAACTTCTGAGGTCATCAGTCCCCTAGAACTTAGAACTACTTAAACCTAACTAACCTACGAACAGCACACACATCCATGCCCGAGGCAGGATTCGAACCTGCGACCGAGGCGGTCACGCGGTTCCAGACTGTAGCGCCTAGAACCGCACGGCCACAACGGCCGGCTCTATCTTTTCCACAGTCGAGCACGCTTCTACAGCTTTGCATTTCTCGGCTACTATTCTGTCTTGCACTTTGGGAAATTCTAATTTTTAGGCGTCTGTGTTGTCACATTGCCTGCTTCATTTAATACATTGTTATATTTTATGCTTTCGTCAGTTAGATCAATAACCCCTTACTTAACCCCGGCATTTCTTCTCCACACTTTTGCCTACTAGATCTTCTCCAGCCAACACAATTTCATCTCTCTAAGCTACCCATTCGGCTTCTATCGTATTCCCTTCGCGTGTTTGCAGTCAATCGTTGCCCAATGGTCGCTCTGAAATCCCCAACAATATCTGCGTTTTCAATGCCCTCAGGTCAAGTTTCCTACTCTTCTGAAATTTCTTGCTTTCATCTGCAGTTAATAAGTTATGGGCAGAATCCACATATTTCCCTACACACATTTTGCAGTTTGAAAGCCTGTGTCTTATCATTATGTTATGAATCTGAAAGCTTTCAATGTCTTATGCTCTCTTCCACGCACACAAGCTTTTTTTCATTATTCAATAACTAAGTGTTAGCAACGATTAAATTGTACTAAGTGCAAAATCCTACTAGGCGGTACCCCTTTTCATTAGCTCGTGGTCTCTTACAATTCTTTTCTCTTTCTTTTCCAGCTATCGGAATTCCTGTCACCCATCACAATTAAATTGGAGCATCAAATATGACGTGCTCCCACTATTATTTGCCGGCCGGTGTCGCCGTGCGGTTCTAGGCGCTTCAGTCTGGAACCGCGTGACCGCTACGGTCGCAGGTTCGAATCCTGCCTCGGGCATGGATGTGTGTGATGTCCTTAGGTTAGTTAGGTTTAAGTAGTTCCTAGTTCTAGGGGACTGATGACCACAGATGTTAAGTTCCATAGCGCTCAGAGCCATTTGAACCATTTGAACCCACTTTTATTTATTCATTTTTTTTTTACGAAATAGTGTTTTTACATCTGACATTTCGCGGGGAGCCAATATTTTTCTTAACTTACGCACAATTTTGAGCCTGATGTCCTGCAATATATGGTAATGACATAAACTAAAAAATGGTTCAAATGGCTCTGAGCACTATGGGACTTAACATCTATGGTCATCAGTCCCCTAGAACTTAGAAAACTACTTAAACCTAACTAACGACATCACACAACACCCAGCCATCACGAGGCAGAGAAAATCCCTGACCCGGCCGGGAATCGAACCCAGGAACCCTGGCGTGGGAAGCGAGAACGCTACCGCACGACCACGAGATGCGGGCTGACATAAACTCAATCACTTGAAAACCGCATAAAAGACCGAAACCTGAGTCGCAATTAAATAAACAACAATACAGCGAAATGACGTGTGTATTCATTTCTTAAAAAGTAGTATCTTGTTTCTTTAGAATTTCATTTCTTAATTCCGCTTCAGTGGAAGTAAAGGTTTTGCATCATCACTTATTTCGAAATTCATGGCTCAGAAAAAGAAAACTGGTTCAAATGGCTCTGAGCACTATGGGACTCAACTGCTGTGGTTATCAGTCCCCTAGAACTTAGAACTATTTAAACCTAACTAACCTAAGGATATCACACACATCCATGCCCGAGGCAGGATTCGAACCTGCGACCGTAGCAGTCGCACGGTCCAGGACTGTGCGCCTAGAACCGCGAGACCACCGCGGCCGGCAAGAAAACTGGCTCTGAGGCATGTGTATGCATTCCTTTGCACTCTGTCCATATCACAAATAACATTAGTATAAAGAAAAAAAATCGTCTGTTTCCGGTGGGGTTTCTTCACAGCTGTCTTCAGCGACATCAGTACGTAGTAGACTGTCACACTGCTCGTATGCAGTTTTGAATCAGTCGCGGCATACCACCTGCGACATCATCAAGCCAATCATGGTCCAAAGAGTCCCATCCTTCAGTCGTGATTTCTCGTAAGTCGTGCATCGTAAGTAGTCGTTGTCAACGTCCAAAAACAGCTCGTTTCCGTCGATCCTACACATATCGATTGTGCTCATGTCCGGGGCAAAGCCAGCTCACTCCATTGTCCTGACCACAGCACGTCGAAGGAAAGTGTTCACGAAAACAGCACGTCGAGCATGCGATTTGTCATCCATCAAGGTGAAGCTGTCGCCAGAATGTTGGCGACGTCCCACAATAGGTCGCAAAACCTCACCCCTGTACCACAGAACAGTGACATTGCCCTCAAAAGCCACGAGAGCTGTACTCTGGTCCGTGTAATGCCACTGCCCCTCCCCCCCCCCCCCCCCAATCCCTCTTGCCATGTTGCTGATGTGGGACACAGTGCTGGAGGCGTTTCGATTGTTACAGCGCTGGCTCCAAAGACGATATCTGCGATTATCACGGTACAAACGGGTCCGAGTTTCGTCCGTAATCAACAGCCCGACGCCAACCCTGGGGCGTCCCTTCCGCGTCAGTTCTCGCCCATCTGTAACTGAATCAGTGGTGTTGTGGTTAAGACGTGATGCTCGTCGTGGTCGTCTGGAATGGAGATTCAAATCACACAGCTGATGCTAAACAAGATGTCTCGTAGCACCTTCCAACGACGAATTCAGATCTGAAGTACTCAGTCCACGATTCATTTGACTCAAAAGTCGTAGACACCCTGTGTCCCTGTCGACTGTGGACAGCCTGTATGGATTCCTGAACACTACCTGTCAACTGGAACCGATTACATGTCTGCATCACATCACTTTGACTGCAGTGCACACGTCGAGCGACTTCTCTGGCTGACTAGCCTTCTGCATTGAACGTGACGATGGAGAAACGATCATTGGTGGCAACTGTCCTTCGTGGCATGATTGATGATCACCCTGCTGTTCCACAGAAGTCTCTAATGCGTCCCCATTGGTGCTCTAGTTTCAACTGAAATGCTGCATTCCATTCTATTGCGTCGTTCTACGCACAGGCAGCGTTCATGGTAACTGTGTGCATGTTTACAAGAAGACGACAGGGATGACTTTCTGATCGTCACAGGAACAGTCTAAATACTAACACACCTTTATCACTAAGCTACAATATAGCATGTCAGCAACTGGAAGCAGTTAATTCCAAAAATTATCTGGGAGTACGCATTAGGAGTGATTTAAAATGGAATCATGATGTAAAGTTGATCGTCGGTAAAGCAGATGCCAGACTGAGATTCTTTGGAAGAATTCTAAGTAAATGCAATCCTAAAACAAAGGAAGTAGGTTACGGTAAGCTTGTTCACCCACAGCTTGAATACTGCTCAGCAGTGTGGGATCCGTACCAGATAGGGTTGATAGAAGAGATAGAGAAGATCCAACGGAGAGCAGCGCCCTTCGTTACAGGATCATTTAGTAATCGCGAATGCGTTACGGAGATGATAGATAAACTACAGTGGAAGACTCTGCAGGAGAGACGCTCAGTAGCTCGGTACGGGATTTTGTTGAAGCTTCGAGAACATACCTTCTCTGAGGAGTCAAGCAGTATCTTGCTCCCTCCTACGTATATCTCGCGAAGAGATCATGAGGATAAAATCAGAGAGATTAGAGCCCACACAGAGGCATACCGACAATCCTTCTTTCCACGAACAATACGAGACTGGAATAGAAGGGAGAACCGATAGAGGTACTCAAAGTACCCTCCGCCACACACTGTCAGGTGGTTTGCGGAGTATGGCTGTAGATGTAGATGCAGATATCGGAATGACGAACAACTTTTGTTGATGTGGCTATATAAGATCGTCGACAACTGATTTTCCAGATCTAAAGCCTGCCTGATATCTCTCAACTGCTCTTTCCGCAAAAGTTTCACGGGTGCAAAGCAGAGAGGGGAAAATTTTATATGTGGTGTTCCATAATAGGAGATATTAGGTAGGCTTTAAATCTGACAAATCAACTGTTTATCAAATATCCACTTGAGACAGATATTCAAGAAAACAAAAAGCAAGGGAATACAGTATAGCAACATATAATATATTTCTTGATTTTAAATCAGAATATGACTGAATAAAAAGAAATACGCTCATTGAAGCCTTGAATGAAGTGAGCATACCACAAAAGTTATTACGGCTCATAAGTTTGACTACGGGAAAAGTAGTATGTAAAGCATGGATATAAGGAAATTTAATACCAGGTCTTGAAAATAACTGTAGACAGAAGCAAGTGTGCTTCTCAACATAAAAGTAGAGAAGGTAATAAGGATAGCTGAAATCAAGACAACCTGCACAGAATAGAACAGAATGGTGCAGGTTCTGGCCTATGCGGATGACGTGGATATTATTGCAAAAACAGAACTGGCTGCTAAAGAAACATATAGGGCACTGGTGGCAGCAGCAATAGAAATGGGATTGCAAGTGAACATCAATAATACCCAATAAGCGCGAATAATATGACCATAACAAAACATAATGCTAGAAATTGGACAGGTGCAAATGAAATCTTTTAGTGAAATCTGGGAACACACAGCTAATAAATGCTACTACGGTCTGGACTCTCATCTTAGGTCCCGAAATCTGCTTAGAAAAACAAAGCGTCGACCGTATACAATTTTAATACGTCCAGCATTAACATAAGGCTCAGATGCCTGGTCAGTGACACAACAGTGTGAACAGATGTTACACAAAATCTATTGGGCGACTAATGAAGATGGAGCGTGGCGTAGACGATCTAATTTTCAACTTTACAGATTATACAAGGTGTTCCAAAATTCATGTTACACAGTTGTAGAGGCTGTGGAGGGGACTTAAACGATCAAATTTTACACAGTAAACGTCATCCAACGACGCTACAAGCGTCGAAGTTATAGGTGCCGGCGCCTATATATATAAAGGGTGAGTTCTCGATGACGTTAGAGACTTTCTTCAGCGATGGAGGAGGACAAATGTACCACTAAGAGGTGAAGTTCCCAGTACGGTAAACGAACGAGTGGAAAGTTACAAGCGCAAACCGTTCTGATACTTCTGTCAGTGTAATACACGTACCGGTTCTGCTGTTGCTGAGGTTGTAAGGTAGGCAACTTTCAGAGGTGGTAGTATTGACCAAAACAAGAAAAAATGTGCAGTAAACATGAGCTCGAGAACACATACATGACGATCTATGAGCACTTGTTCACCTTCGCTACTGTGAAACAGACCTCCTCTATTGAACAAACGCTAATAGCTCTTTAGGTATGCATCTTACAGCTCCTGTTTACTGGACATTTTTTTCCTATTTTGGTCGATACTATCCCTTCTGAAAACTGCCTAGCCTACAATCTTAGCAACAACAGTACCAGTACATGTATTCCACTGTCAGAGGTATCAGAATGGTTTGCGCTTAAAACTTTCCACTCATTCGTTTACGGTACTGAGAACCTTCCTCAATTTGATACATTTATCCTTCTCCATGATTCTCGAAATTTTGAAACATCATCACGGAATCACCCTGTACATACAGGGTGTTTCAAAAATGACCGGTATATTTGAAACGGCAAGACAAACTAAACGAGCAGCGATAGAAATACACCGTTTGTTGCAATATGCTTGGGACAACAGTACATTTTCAGCCAGACAAACTTTCGAAATTACAGTAGTTACAATTGTCAACAACAGATGGCGCTGCGGTCTGGGAAACTCTATAGTACGATATTTTCCACATATCCACCATGCGTAGCAATAATATGGCGTAGTCTCTGAATGAAATTACCCGAAACCTTTGACAACGTGTCTGGCGGAATGGCTTCACATGCAGATGAGATGTACTGCTTCAGCTGTTCAACTGTTTCTGGATTCTGGCGGTACACCTGGTCTTTCAAGTGTCCCTACAGAAAGAAATCACAGGGGTTCATGTCTGGCGAATAGGGAGACCAATCCACGCCGCCTCCTGTATGTTTCGGATAGCGCAAAGCAATCACACGATCATCGAAATATTCATTCAGGAAATTAAAGACGTCGGCCGTGCGATGTGGCCGGGCACCATCTTGCATAAACCACGAGGTGTTCGCAGTGTCGTCTAAGGCAGTTTGTACCGCCACAAATTCACGAAGAATGTCCAGATAGCATGATGCAGTAATCGTTTCGGATCTGAAAAATGGGCCAATGATTCCTTTGGAAGAAATGGCGGCCCAGACCAGTACTTTTTGAGGATGCAGGGACGATGGGACTGCAACATGGGGCTTTTCGGTTCCCCATATGCGGCAGTTCTGTTTATTGACGAAGCCGTCCAGGTACAAATAAGCTTCGTCAGTAAACCAAATGCTGCCCACATGCATATCGCCGTCATCAATCCTGTGCACTATATCGTTAGCGAATGTCTCCCGTGCACCAATGGTAGCGGCGCTGAGAGGGGTTGCCGCGTTTGAATTTTGTATGGATAGAGGTGTAAACTCTGGCGCATGAGACGATACGTGGACGTTGGCGTCATTTGGACCGCAGCTGCAACACGGCGAACGGAAACCCGAGGCCGCTGTTGGATCACCTGCTGCACTAGCTGCGCGTTGCCCTCTGTGGTTGCCGTACGCGGTCGCCCTACCTTTCCAGCACGTTCATCCGTCACGTTCCCAGTCCGTTGAAATTTTTCAAACAGATCCTTTATTGTATCGCTTTTCGGTCCTTTGGTTATATTAAACCTCCGTTGAAAACTTTGTCTTGTTGCAACAACACTGTGTTCTAGGCGTTGGAATTCCAACACCAGAAAAATCCTGTTCTAAGGAATAACCCATGTTGTCCACAGCACACTTGCACGTTGTGAACAGCACACGATTACAGCAGAAAGACGACGTACAGAATGGCGCACCCACAGACTGCGTTGTCTTCTATATCTTTCACATCACTTGCAGCGCCATCTGTTGTTGAAAATTGTAACTACTGTAATTTCGAAAGTTTGTCTGCCTGAAAATGTACTGTTGTCCCAAGCATATTGCAACAAACGGTGTATTGCTATCGCTGCTCGTTTAGTTTTTATTGCCGTTTCAAATATACCGGTCATTTTTGAAACACCCTGTACATATATTTACAGGCGTCGGCACCTATGACGCTCTGTAGCGTAGTTGGATGACGTTTCCGGACATTTCTTCCTAAGTAAAAATTAGTATATCTACTAAGTTCCCTCTACACGTGTGTAACATGAATTGTGAAACACCCTGTATAAAGATGTTGAGATCATAAAGTTCATTACAACAACCCGTCTGAAGGGAGTTGGCCAGGTTTTTCGCGCGGAATATGAGAACAAAAAGAGCGCTGCTACAAAACCAAGTCGATACTTGGATGACATACAACAAAACAATTAGTGATGTCAGACGGAGGAGACGCGTGACGCTGGAGAGAAACGAACGAAAGGCCAATGCCCATCAGGGGCTGCAGAACCTGGAAGAAGAAGGAGGAGCATATAACACGAATATGTTAACTGTAAAAATTTAGTTTTGTCTCCCTTGGTTCCAAAGATAAACATAAACTTGATTGAAACTTCCTGGCAGATTAAAACTGTGTGCCCGACCGAGACTCGAACTCGGGACCTTTGCCTTTCGCGGGCAAGTGCTCTACCAACTGAGCTACCGAAGCACGACTCACGTCCGGTACTCACAGCTTTACTTCTGCCAGTATCCGTCTCCTACCTTCCAAACTTTACAGAAGCTCTTCTGCGAAACTTGCAGAACTAGCACTCCTGAAAGAAAGGATATTGCGGAGACATGGCTTAGCCACAGCCTGGGGGATGTTTCCAGAATGAGATTTTCACTCTGCAGCGGAGTGTGCGCTGATATGAAACTTCCTGGCAGATTAAAACTGTGTGCCCGACCGAGACTCGAACTCGGGACCTTTGCCTTTCGCGGGCAAGTGCTCTACCAACTGAGCTACCGAAGCACGACTCACGTCCGGTACTCACAGCTTTACTTCTGCCAGTATCCGTCTCCTACCTTCCAAACTTTACAGAAGCTCTTCTGCGAAAATCTCATTCTGGAAACATCCCCCAGGCTGTGGCTAAGCCATGTCTCCGCAATATCCTTTCTTTCAGGAGTGCTAGTTCTGCAAGTTTCGCAGAAGAGCTTCTGTAAAGTTTGGAAGGTAGGAGACGGATACTGGCAGAAGTAAAGCTGTGAGTACCGGACGTGAGTCGTGCTTCGGTAGCTCAGTTGGTAGAGCACTTGCCCGCGAAAGGCAAAGGTCCCGAGTTCGAGCCTCGGTCGGGCACACAGTTTTAATCTGCCAGGAAGTTTCATATCAGCGCACACTCCGCTGCAGATTGAAAATCTCATTCTGATAAACTTGATTAATATATCACTGGCAGCATAGAGCTTACGAATTTCGCTTAAAGGAATCCCACAACTGTGCGACAGGAATCAGTCGCCTCAACCGCCAGCGTAAGCCTATGTAGCAGAAAATTCCGAGGCGCTGGGGTGTCGCGCCTTCGGCCACGGCCAGCAGAGGCCATCGGCCGCTGAACGACGGCCCTCGGAGCTCCGCTAGGCCCCGCTGTACACCGCTGCGCTTGCGTCGCGCAGATAAGGTCGGAGGCGGTGGGGCGCGCTGTATCTGGCCCCGCCAACGGCTCGCGCTGCCCTCTCTAAAACTCGCCTCCACCTCTTCCCCGGAGAATTTCCACTTTGCGCTAATCGCCTTAACACTGCAGTCCGTGCAACAACGACAGCAAAAAAATACCTAGAGCAAAACGAAAAAGAGAATTTTCTGCTCTAGAGACATAAGACAGAAATGTCACACACGACCTAAAAAAAATTTAAAAACTAAAAAAAGCAGAAACATCAGGTCTCAAAAGCTCATCTGCATCTACACGGATACTCTGCAAATCACATTCAAGTGCCTGGCAGACGGTTCACCGAGCCACCTTCACAATTCTCTATTATTCCAATCTCGTACAGCGCGCGGAAAGAACGAACACCTATATCTTTCCGTACGAGCTGTGATTTCCCTTATTTTATCGTGCTGATCGTTTCTCCCTACATACGCCAGTGTCAACAAAATATTTTCGCATTCGGAGTAGGAGCCGGCCGGTGTGGCCGAGCTGTTCTAGGCGCTTCAGTCTGGAACCACGCGACCGCTACCGTTGCAGGTTCGAATCCTGCCTCGGGCATGGATGTATGTGATGTCCTTAGGTTAGTTAGGTTTAAGTAGTTCTAAGTTCTAGGCGACTGATAACCTCAGACGTTTAAGTCCCATAGTGCTCAGAGCCATTTGAACCATTCTTTTTTTTCTTTTCGGAGTAGAATGTTGGTGATTGGAATTTCGGTAGAAGGTTCCGTCTCAACGAAAAACGCCTTTCTTTTAATGATGTCCAGTCCAAATCCTGTATCATTTCAGTGACACTCTCTCGCATATCTCGCGATAATGCAAAACGTGCAGCCCATCTTAGAACTTTTTCGACGCACTCCGGTACTCCTATCTGTTAAGGATCCCACAACGAGGTGCCGTATTCTGAAAGAGGACGGACAAACGTAATGTGGACAGTCTCCTTAGCAGATCTGTTACATTGTCCTGCCAGTAAAACGGTCTTTGGTTAGCCTTCCACCAACAATTTCTGTGTGTTCCTTCGAATTTAAGTTGCTCGTAATTGTAATTCATACGTGTTTAGTTAAATTTACGGCCTTAATATTTGACTGATTTATCGTGTAACAGAAGTTTAACGGGTTACTTTCAGCACTCATGTGGATGACCTCACATTTTACGTTATTTACGGTCAACTTCCAATTTTCGCACCATTCAGATATCTTTTCTAAATCGTTTTGCAATTTGTTTTGTTCTTCTGACGATTTTACTAGTCGCTAAACGACAGCGTCATCTGTAAACAACCTAAGAGGGCTGCTCAGATTATCTCCCAAATCCTTTATATAGATAAGGAACAGCAAAGGGCCTATAACACTACCTCGGAGAACACCAGAAGTCACACCTGTTTTACTCGATGACTTTCCGTCAATTACTATGTGACCTCTCTGACAGGAAGTCGCAAATCCAGTCACATAACTGAGACTATATTCCATAAGCACGCAATTTCACTAACAGCCGCTTGAGTGGTACAGTGTCAAAAGCCTTCTGGAAATCCAGTAATACGGAATCGATCTGAAATCCTTGTCAAAAACACTCAACACGTCATGCGACTGAATAGCTAGTTGTGTTTTACAAGAACGATGTTTTCTAAACCCATGTTGACTGTGTATCAATAGACCATTTCTTCGAGGTAATTCATAATGTTCGAACACAATATATGTTCCAGAATCCTGCTGCATATCGACGTTAACGATATGGGCCTGTAATCAAGTGGATTACTCCTACTACATTTCTTGAATGTTGGTGTGACCTGTGCAACTTTCCAGTCTTTGGGTACGGATCTTTCGTCGAGCGAACGGTTGTATCTGTTTTCAAGTATGGAGCTAATGCATCAGCATACTCCGAAAGGAACGTAATTGGTATACAGTCTGAACCATACAACTTGCTTTTATTAAGTGATTTAAGTTGATTCACTACTCCAAGGATATTTACTTCTACGTTACTCATGTTGACAGCTGTTCTTGACTCGAATTTTGGAATATTTACTTCGTCTTCTTTTGTGAAGGCATTTCGGCAGGTTGTGTTTACTAACTCTGCTTTGGCAGCACTATCTTCGATAGTATCCCCATTGCTATCGCGCAGAGAAGGCACTGATTGTTTCTTGTCGCTAACGTACTTCACATACGACCAGAATCTCTTTGGATTTTCTGCCAGGATTCGAGACAAACTTTCGTTGTGGAAACTGTTATAAGCAAGTCGCATTGAAGTCCGCGACAATCTTGGGGATTTTGCGTCTTTAAATTTGGCATGTTTGTTTGGTTGTTTTTGCAACAGTGTTCTTACCCTTTTTGTGTACCAGGGAGGATCAGCTCCGTCGTTTGCGAATTTATTAGGTATAAATCTCCAAATTGCTGCTGATACTATTGCTCTGAATTCAAGACACATCTGTTCTACACTTAGATCATTAATTTGGAAGGAGTGGAGATTGTCTCTCCCTCGAAAAGACCACAATAATGATAAACATAAAAAGTCCACGAAAACATTTTAAACTGGGAGAACAAAAACTAGAGAACGTCAAGCAATTTAAGTATCTGGGAGAATGGATCTGCTCGAATGCCCTCGAGAAAAGGCAATCGAATCTGGAAAGAATAAGTTGAACTGGCCTTTTCATGTCACAAAAAATCGTACCTCTCATGGACGCAAAAATGTGACATTACAATACAGTAATCAAACATGAAGTACCGTATGCAGTCGAAACACTGTCCAACTGTCCATTACCAACCGTGGTCCATTTGAAATTTTGGAGATCATCAAGAAAAGTCTTTGGCGGCAGATTCCACAGAAACAAACTAAGTCGCACCAGAAATGAAACCCTTTACCAAGCTACCGAAAAATTCTCAGACACGCAGAGGAAAAGAAGAACTGTTTTATGGACACATCCTCAGAATGAACAAAAATAGATTAACAAAAAAAACTGTGGCTGCTTCAGAAACAAACAAATGTTTGAAAACATGGAGGACTTAGGGAGACCAAATCACAGAAAACTTGCTCACTGATAAACCTGTAAAAAACAAAGCACAAGGACAAGAAAGATAGATTATTCCAAGTCGAAACGAAAATCAAACAAACGATCCAAATGTCTCAAGAAGAAAGGAAAACAGGATCAGAAAGAATTAAACAAACTTGATTAATAAAAGGCACAGAACATTGCAAAGTTGATTGATTTAACATATGCCAAAGTCGGATGAAACGAAAGAAGAAGAAGAAAAAAAGAAAGAAACACCCAGAGGACAGGGTCGCATGTACATACATAACATAGACGGGTAGCATTCACAGACATTACTGATATCGGAAAGTCAAGTTTAGCCCATACCTACAGCAGACGAAATTTAGAAATTTCTGCGGAGGTCATCGGTCCGTAGGCTTACACACTACTTAGTCTAACTTAAATTAACTTAAGCTAAGGACAACACACACATCCATGCTGGAGGGACAGCCGCGAGAACCGCGGCAAGGCGCCCAGACCTCACGGCTACCCCGCGCGGCCCTACAGGAGACGTTAGAGAGGTACAGATAGATGTTTGGTTACTGACTGAACTCGGCATTTCGCTATCTCTGGGTGTCCATTTGCTGCACAGTGCCCGCCGCTTCCAGTATGACGACTAAGGTGATAAATCGCAGGAATTGGACTTCAACTTCTCGTAATAGAATGGAACACCTGCTGCCGTCCTTTCGACGTTTCAATGATTCAGTACACCATCTTCGGGCTTTAACTGAGGTTAACGGGTTAATGCCCGAAGATGGTAAGTTGAATCACTGAAACTGGTAGCTACACAATAAATAACATGAAAAACGACAGCTGCATTTTGTTCCATAAGTGACCGGCCGAAGTCCCTGAAACCGACAGTCAGAAGGCTGAACACACGAAAACGAAAAAAAAAAAAAAAATACAAGTTGTGTTTTTAAACTTCGACAAGTCGCAATTGAAAATAGCGGTTACCGAAAAGTAGCGATCACAGAAATCACTCATAAAGGGAAGTCACAGTTTAGCATCTGGCTACAGCAGACTTTAGAGAGGTACGGATGGATGTTTGGTTATTGACTTAACTCGCCATTTGCCTGTCTCTGGACATCAGCTTCCCTGTACAGTGCACACAGCTTCCAGTGGAACAACTATGGTGATAAGTTGGATAAATCGCATGTTAACTTTTTGGAGTACGAAGAGATACAAGTTGTGAACCCGTGAATTGTGTTTTTAAACTTTAACAAGTGGAAATAAAAATCGCAGTGACCGAAAAGTAGAATTCAAAGAAATCACTCATATCGGGAAGTCATAGTTTAGTCCACACCTACAGCAGACGTTATAGAGGGTGAAAACTATTTAAACTGACAAACTCTGGGAGGGTGTAGTGGACAACAAAACAAATATTTATCCCTAATGTCATTTTTTCCTGTGAGGATTATTTAAACTGATGGAGGCCGTTTACGCTCTTCAGTTGTCGGAGACCGTATTACGCTCTTCAGCTGTAGGCAACTGCTGTCCACCAGTGTAGTAGTGCAGTGTCTCTGTTTACTAATGGAGGGATACACCTGGAGTGAGTACACTGATATGGTTGGTGCGTAATACGTAGCGCACCACCACGGACGAGCTGCACAGCGGATTTATCAACAACAATATCCTAATCACCGTATCCCGCATCATACGACGTTTGCTGCTGTGTAACAACGTCTGCGTGAGACCGAGTCATTTAGGAGATTACCTGGACAGGGACGCCGTCGCACGATAAGAACGCGGCAATTTGAGGAAGCTGTCTTGCAGAATGTGGAGCGGGATCCTTCAATCAGCACTCGTGAAATTGCACGTGACATGGGGACGATTCAGACGAATGTAAGGACAGCCCTTCGAGAGCAATTGTTACGTCCATTTCACTTACAGCGTGTTCACAACCTGGAACCATTTGATTATCCTCCCACAGCACAGTTTACGCAGTGGTACCTGGGACAGTGTGAAATGCATCCTACATTTCCATCCTCTGTGTTGTTTACCGGGCGTGATGGAGTCTTCAACATGCCACAGTGAGGATAACCCACATGCCACAGTTGTTCGTTAATGGGTGCGTCGGTGTTATTGTTGGGGACTGTTTAACTGGGCCGTATCTACTACCTAGGCCATTAAATGGCAGGCACTATTACAATTTTCTCGCCAGAGCATTGACAGAACTGCTGGAAGACGTCCCGCTCCCTATAAGACAACGCATGTGGTTCCAAAATGACGGGGCACGGCACGTTTGAGTCGTCGTGTGCGTCGATTCCTGGACCGACGGTTCCCAAAAACGTGGATTGGCAGAGGTGGTCCTGTACCGTGGCCTGCTCGATACCCAGATAGGTCCCTTCTGGTCTTCTTTATGTGGGGAGAGATGCGCAATGTTGTTTACGCAAGTCCTGTTGCATCAGAAGAGGATCTGGTTATGTTGACAGATATAACTTAAACATTTGGCGTCCCGGAACAAACTGCCAAAGGCCCATAGATACTGTTTTTTGCAGCGACATTCTTGGAGATGGAAGTCCATAGAGCTTGTGCCCCTACATGTGCATCTACTACTTCATGCTAAATGTTTATTTAACTTCATCAATTTTAGAGAACACTATCAGCTATCCATACAGTGGAAATTTTAAATACTTTTAATATGAGCATTGGTATTAGTCAGAATTTTCATGCCAAAGACAACAATATTCAATAGCTTCCTTTGTGAAAGATTACAGAGTATCCTCCTAGTCATATCTTCAGGTGAGTTTTGCATTGGAGTTGGTTACCAGTCCCATACTCCGTTTACCGAGCGTAGGGGAGCGACGCGGGAGACCCGCGCCGCCATACTAGGCAAGGTCCTAGTGGAGGTGGTTTGCCATTGCCTTCCTCCGACCGTAATGGGGATGATTGATGATGATGATGAAGACGACACAAACACCCAGTCATCACGAGGCAGGTGAAAAATCCCTGACCCCGCCGGGAATCGAACCCGGGACCCCGTGCTCGGGAAGCGAGAACGCTACCGCGAGACCACGAGCTGCGGACGGGAAAAAATTACATTAGGGAAAAATATTTGTTTCGATGTTCCCTACAACCTCCCCAAGTTTGTCGGTTTAAATACTTTTCATCCTCCAGAGGTACATATGGATGTTTGGTTACCGACTGAACTCGGCATTTGTGTGTCTCCTGAATCCGCTTTCCTGCGCAGTGCCCACAGCTTCCAGAGTAGAAACTATGGCGATAAGGAGCGTAAATCGCATGTTAAGTTTTTGGAGTGCGGAAGATTCATAAACAACGATTTTAAAATTTGGACAAGTCGCAATTACAAATCGCAGTTACCAAAAAGTAGCATTCACAGAAATCACGGTTACCGGAAAGTCACAGTTTGGCTCGGATCTCTAATGAGCAGACGTCAAAGAAGTAGAGATGGGCAAAGTAGTTCATCCTTGGGAACTAGTTCACTGGTGATCGCTCTTTTTTGGGAACCGTTCATTTTTACTCGTTCACCGTTCATTGTGCTTGGTATATGGCTCTTATGAAAAATTGAAAATTACTAGCATAGGTGGCTGAAGATGGAAGGCGCCAAGAGCAGGCACTTGCCGCCCCCCCCCCCCCCCCCCCTCCCCACCCTGGAGTATAGAGTTTTTATTCATAACAGAATTCGCACACAGTTGTCACTTTCGTGATTGTGCAAGACATCTCGTTTAGCCAACTGTAGCGTTATGTTGCTGATCGCAATGAAATAATATAAGGTGCTGCTCGCCAATTACGCACGATTTGTTGACCGCTACGAGCAGAGTAGATAAACATGTAATAATTATGCAGTGAAGAAATAACATATAAGCTAATGCAGACAACTTCGAAACAATAGATGACGATTGGTAAGCGACAATGAACTATCTAATACTTCGGGCCAATTTTTCGTGCGCCACACTGTACCACTGAAATAATAGTGTAGGTGTTACCATATTATTTTTACAAAATGTGAAACCAGACACTCCGTTATGACGCGCGGGCTTCTTTTTGTGTAAGTCGGCCTGCCTTCCATAACAATGAACATGCTCTTTTACCTTGGGTTAAAAAAAAGACGGAATATGGCCAATCGTGTGTGCCGCGCCGACGTCCTTTGCATGTGTAATAACAAAAAATCTTGCCTTTTTACAAGTATTCCTTCTGCTGTTTATCAAAATAGTGATGTTAACTGATTTGCCATTTTGTTACCTGAAAAGATGTATGTATTACATACCACGAAATTTTTGTGTAGTTTACGTACACTCCTGGAAATGGAAAAAAGAACACATTGACACCGGTGTGTCAGACCCACCATACTTGCTCCGGACACTGCGAGAGGGCTGTACAAGCAATGATTACACGCACGGCACAGCGGACACTCCAGGAACCGCGGTGTTGGCCGTCGAATGGCGCTAGCTGCGCAGCATTTGTGCACCGCCGCCGTCAGTGTCAGCCAGTTTGCCGTGGCATACGGAGCTCCATCGCAGTCTTTAACACTGGTAGCATGCCGAGACAGCGTGGACGTGAACCGTATGTGCAGTTGACGGACTTTGAGCGAGGGCGTATAGTGGGCATGCGGGAGGTCGGGTGGACGTACCGCCGAATTGCTCAACACGTGGGGCGTGAGGTCTCCACAGTACATCGATGTTGTCGCCAGTGGTCGCCGGAAGGTGCACGTGCCCGTCGACCTGGGACCGGACCGCAGCGACGCACGGATGCACGCCAAGACCGTAGGACCCTACGCAGTGCCGTAGGGAACCGCACCGCCACTTCCCAGCAAATTAGGGACACTGTTGCTCCTGGGGTATCGACGAGGACCATTCGCAACCGTCTCCATGAAGCTGGGCTACGGTCCCGCACACCGTTAGGCCGTCTTCCGCTCACGCCCCAACATCGTGCAGCCCGCCTCCAGTGGTGTCGCGACAGGCGTGAATGGAGGGACGAATGGAGACGTGTCGCCTTCAGCGATGAGAGTCGCTTCTGCCTTGGTGCCAATGATGGTCGTATGCGTGTTTGGCGCCGTGCAGGTGAGCGCCACAATCAGGACTGCATACGACCGAGGCACACAGGGCCAACACCCGGCATCATGGTGTGGGGAGCGATCTCCTACACTGGCCGTACACCTCTGGTGATCGTCGAGGGGACACTGAATAGTGCACGGTACATCCAAACCGTCATCGAACCCATCGTTCTACCATTCCTAGACCGGCAAGGGAACTTGCTCTTCCAACAGGACAATGCACGTCCGCATGTATCCCGTGCCACCCAACGTGCTCTAGAAGGTGTAAGTCAACTACCCTGGCCAGCAAGATCTCCGGATCTGTCCCCCATTGAGCATGTTTGGGACTGGATGAAGCGTCGTCTCACGCGGTCTGCACGTCCAGCACGAACGCTGGTCCAACTGAGGCGCCAGGTGGAAATGGCATGGCAAGCCGTTCCACAGGACTACATCCAGCATCTCTACGATCGAGAATAGCAGCCTGCATTGCTGCGAAAGGTGGATATACACTGTAGTAGTGCCGACATTGTGCATGCTCTGTTGCCTGTGTCTATGTGCCTGTGGTTCTGTCAGTGTGATCATGTGATGTATCTGACCACAGGAATGTGTCAATAAAGTTTCCCCTTCCTGGGACAATGAATTCACGGTGTTCTTATTTCAATTTCCAGGAGTGTAATTATAAGTTACATTTTAATTACCGACCGTGGACGCTGAATGGCATACGAAAAGAACCAGACGTTCAGAGCTCAAAAAAGTTTTAAAACCGATGTAGAATGGGTGTGCGAAGCGAACGAAACAAACAACAACAACAACTCGATACTGAAGTATGGGCAGTCGGCAGTGGAACTGCGACGAGTGGCCACGCGAAGAAGTCCGGCCGAGCGAGACCGAGACCGAGACAGGCGGGAACGGGACCGACCGTTTCCCGTTCCCGGTAACTATAGGTAGAAAGCCGCGACCGAAGTGAACTATGCTTATAATTCGTTCCTCGCTCGTTCCGTTCACGTTGGTGAACCGTTCCCTTGGACCCGCAGTTGGCGAACGACCCTTCCCTGTAGGACAGACAGACGGGTACTCACTGAGCGCGGCGTTGCCCTGCCTCTGCGCGTCGACCTGCCCCCGCAGCGCGCGCAGCTTCCGCAGCTTCAGCTCCTGCGCCTCCACGCGCTCCCGCAGCCTGCGCAGCCGCTCCGCCTCGTGCGCTCTCTGCTGCTGCTGCTGCTGCTGTTGCTGCTGCTGCTGCTGTCCCTGCTGGCCTGCAACAAACACCTCGCCCTCAAATCACACTGCTTACAACACAAAACACAATACTGGCAAAACAACAGCTCGAATGTTTTGCGAAATTTGTCCAAAAGTAAGAAACAAAATAACCATTTTGACAGCCTTCGAATGATGCTCGAAATAGTGTGCAACAGATGCGACTGCACAGTCCACATAATGTTATAGCACCTTCCTTTTTCTCTACACACGCCATGACTAAATTTCCTTTACAGACGTTGAGGGCTTGTACTGGGGGACAAGACCGTTAACTTCCTGGCAGATTAAAACTGTGTGACGGACCGAGACTCGAACTCGGGACCTTTGCCTTTCGCGGGCAAGTGCTCTACCTACTTTTTTTATTATTATTTTTTTTAATCTAATGAACCGCTGCAGGTGCAGGACGACGGGTAGGGCAGGGGTCGACACCCGAAGCCTGGCCATCCCGCCGCCACGCCCAAGCAACCTGTTCAAGTTCGAGGATCGAAGGATCAGGAAGAGGATGTAATGGGTTTGCCGATGTTGTTTTATCTATTTATTTAATTTTTATATCATTTTTTTGTATTTATGGATTTATTTTTGTTTCATTACGAAGAAAGATCCTACAACTGCCGTAACCGATCACCCGAGTCGTTTTCTCGTCTGTTGGGAGGGGTTCCCCCCTCCTCCGTCCGTAGAGGATCAATATGCTCCAGGATTCTCCATTTTCAGCGTCTCATACCCGGAACGCCCCAGTGAGCAGGAGGATCCGCAAATAATGAACCTAAATAATTTGCGAAACGAGTTCTTTACTTCGGGTGGCGGCTGAAAGCTGCACGTGTCGTCATCAATAGGGACCAAAAGTCGAGTGTGCCTTTGGGAGCATCGCAAAATATGTAGTAAATGGCCATGCTTTAAAGCCAGTTAACGGCGTTCGTTCTGGTTGATGGAAAGCATATGCCGGCGGGACGCAATATTTCATCAGGGGAGACTGACTCCGGCAATCGCCGCAAGAGTAACGCCAGAATGCGCTGCGTCAGTAGCCAGCACTCGCTGGTCGCAGCACACGTCAGACGGTGTGCATCCGAGTCAGCGACTGAGCATGTCGGACACAAGGGGGCGTCCGTCAGATGTATGGAATGTAGCCTCTGACGAGTAGCGAACTTCCCATTCACAACCACGTACCACAATGAACGCACCGTCGTAGATAGAAAAGGCGTGTGTACCGCTCGCCACACGGTGTTCCAGGCAACTTCAGGACGTCTGGGGGTGACCGTATTTACAGGTTGCCGCTGTTGATAGAGGCGATAATAGTCTTTTGTGCTGGGCTTCTGTGTCGTCGGAAGTTCTCACCGTAAGTAGCTGAAGTCAATCAAGAACTCACTGATGTGGATGAGTGCCGATGAAATGTGTCCTACAGAAAGCAGGGGATGCAGAGAGTGTGGAGCCACTTCCGATATCAGGGTGCCCGTCAGAGTGGTGTCGGCAGAGGTGCACATGCGACGCATAGTGTTCAGATAAAGCGATCGCGCACGGTTATATACATGAAGTAAACCGATACCGCCCGCCCGCTGCGGCAGTGTCAGGGTGGCGTATCGGACTTTAAAAACAAGACTGGTGCTTACGAAATGTCCATATGCTGCTTGAAATCTGTCGGCCATCGTAGCTGTCAAGGGAAGGATATGCGCAAAATAGTTCAGTTTTGAGACAAGATAGGTGTTGACATAACGTGTTCTGAGGAGCATATCCAAGCGACGCAGTTTGTTGTCCTGCAGCAGAGCACGTGTCTGGTGTAGGAGCCGGCGGTACGTAGCCGCCGCCGTGCGGCGGACATTGCTGTAGAATTGCACTCCTAAACGCTTGAGTACGGGCACCTTGTCAAAGGGCACCGCCGTTGTGTGGCAAAGCCCCCGTCCGACATCCATGTATTTTTTCTTCTTCACGTTGATGACGCTCCCAGCGACCGCCCCGTACTGGCGTAGCCACTGTAGCGCCATATGCAGTTCATCCTCTGATCTGGTCAGGAACACCACGTCATCGGCGAATGCACCACAACGACAGGTCACGTCCCGCAAGGAGATACCAGATAATCGCTGCCGTAGACCATGTAAAGCTGGTTCAAGCGCTGCAGCAAATAATATACCCGACAGGGGGCACCCTTGTCGCACTGACCGTCCGACAACAATGTGACCAGCCTGATAACCGTTGACCATCATGCGGGAGCGCGCTCCGTCGACCAGTAGAAGGACCACCTGTGCAGACTCCGGAGAGAGGCCCATGTGTTGCAAAACTGCGGGTAAGAAGCCGTGGTCACGCGGTCGAATGCTTGGTCAAAATCAACGGCGACAAGGGCGCCTCGTATATTGCAGGCCGCCGTCAAAGCAATTACGTCGCGGTGTGCTCCTAACGCCGTGTGAATGTTGCTGACACCACCTAAGCATGTCTGATCGGTGTGGATGGCTTTCCCGATTGCGGTGTGGAGACGCGCGCGGAGGATACGGGCGAAGATCTTGTAGTCGTTGTTCAGGAGTGTGAGTGGGCTAAAGTCCTGCCACCTCCAACCACCATTCGGTTTCGGTATTGGGATCAAGATGCCTTCTGTGAATTCTGTGGGGACAGTGAAATTAGGGCAATTCAGGTCTTGAAACATTTGGAGCCACTTGTCGCCCATAAGGTGGTAAAAATTGCGGTAGAATTCCAGGGGTAAACCGTCCGGTCCAGGCGACTTTTTCGGTGCTCCACGTGCCAAGGCCGATGTCAGCTCGTCGGAAGTAATGGGCAACTGCAGACTATCATCGGGTGCCACGTCCCGAGGGGCGGGAAAATCGTGCAGCAGCTCATTATAATCACGTAGGTTTCGCGGATCTTCCATGTACAAGGTCCCATAGTGTCTGGCGAACGTGTGCGCGATGTCCGTTTGTGTCATTCCGCGGCCGCCCTCCTCCGTGTTTACCGCAGTAATGAGCTGACTTTTGCGGTGGCGCCTCTCCGCACAATGTGATGCACTGACGCCGTTTCGTTGGGGATACAGTCTTGCACTCGCGCACGGATGCGGGCACCTTCTAGCTGCTCTGTCCTGATGCGAAGTAGACGAGCTTTGGTGCGTAGTACGGACATCTGACGTTCGGGAGACGGCGGTTGCGTCGCCAGCTTACGTAACGCTGTATGTTGCCCTTTGCCAGTTCGATCTGTGACGCCCGTAGGCCATCAAGGTCTTTGGGAGCGCAGGTTTGACACATCCCAGCCACCACAGCAACGTGGAAGCATACATGGGCAGGTCCCTGATACATCGACGCCACGTGTCAGTGACTGCTCGCCGACACGCTACCTCGCGAAAGAGAGAGACGTTCAGCGTCCACGGGCCCCTGCTGCGTTTTGTGAGTCGTCGGAGTAAGGTGACAGTGCAGATGTACGCGAGATGGTCCGTGAAGGCCGTCGGCCAGAGTTCTGCATCACGGGTTGCTGTGCGCAGGGCACGCGAGACGTATATCCGGTCCAGACGACTGGCAGAATGGCTGGTAAAGTGCGTATATCCACTTGGGTCCCATGATGCAAGAGCCATGTGTCGTGGAGCGCGAGGTCACGTACCAATGCTTGTAGAGCCGGACATGGGACGTAATGCAGTATCTGGTCCTCGGGCCGCAGAACACTGTTAAAATCGCCGCCCACTATGTAATGGTCCATATTTCCTTGCAAAAGTGGGGCTACCTCCTCCGAATAGAAGACATGCCTGTCACCTCGGTGCGAATTACCGGAGGGAGCGTAGACGTTAATGAGGCGGACTGCGCCAAGTGTGAGTGCGATGCCTCGCCCGTTCGGCAAGTACGTCGCGTCGTGCCATCTCGGAGAAGGATGGCCGTTCCTCCTGCGCCATCGCCTACGGGTAGGCTGCAGGTGGTGTAGCCATATAGGTCCAAACGCAGCTCGGGACGGACCTCCTGGAGAAGGGCAGTGTCCAAATCTGCCGCTCTCATCATGTCGTGTAGGGGCTTGGGTGGCTCAGTTCGTAGAGCGCTTGCCAGCGAAAGGCATAGCTCCCGAGTTAATACAGATGAGTTGGAAAAACAATTCTTCAATCTTCGAGTATAGTATTTGCGGTCTGCTGACTGAAGTAGTCACGTCGGTTAAACACCTACGCTTAATACTGCAAAGCGCTATCAAACGGAACGAGTACTTAAAGACGGCAGTAGGGAAGCGAATGGTAGACTTCGGTTAACTGAGAGAATTTCGGGAAAGTCTGATTCATCCGTAAAGGAGACCGCAGGTAGAAGACAGGTGCGACCCATTCACGAGTACTGTTCGGATCGTCAAGATCCCCACCAGGTCAGATTAAAGTTTGACATCGAAGCAACTGAGAGCCGCGTTGCTAGATTTGTCATGGGTAGTTTCGATCAGCACTCAAGTATTCGTGAAGTCACATGGGCATCCCCGGAGAGAAGACGAGGTTCTTTTCGCTAAACAGAATTGACAAAATTTGTAGTAGCAGCATTCGATATTGACCGCAGAGCGGTTCTATTGCCGCCTACGTACATTTCACTTAAGGGCCACGAAGGTAAGATAAAAGTAATTAGTATTCGCACGGAGGCCTACACACAGTCGTTTTAACCTCCCTCTATTTGCGAGTGGAACGCGAAAGGAAATCAGTCGTAGTGCCACAATGTACCTTCCGCTTTGCACCATCCGGTGACTTGCGGGATATGTATGTAGATTTACGTCTGGATGTAATCCACCAGTCAAATATCGTACAGCACTCTTTAAAATTCTATGTGAACTCTCGGTCAGCACCTCATTTGCTATACAGCATCGAGCATCTTTTAAAGGCACTTCAAATGTTTCTCTAAGCTATTTTACTTTTTACTTTTACTTTATTTATTTATTTAACCTGATCTGATTAGGGCTATCAGGCTCCTTCTTGAGTCGGACCACGGTTTCACACATAGAGCAGTGGACGTGCAGTGACAGGAGAATAAATTATAGTGATTATGAACTGATGATGTTAATGATGGCATCACTTGGAGAGCTACACGTACTGCCCCTAGTAGTGGTAATTGTAACAATAATAATAACAATAATAAGAATAACAACAATAATAATAATGATAATAATGACAATACTGACAGTGGCAGATATAAGAAAAATTTATCGGTGTGTAGTATGTGTTTCCTGGTACAGCGAGTTCTGAGCGAATGGAAATTTAAGGAGACTGCATCGGCTAAGAATATTGGGAAATGAGGAAGATCAGGCTGGAAAAAGGGATGCACATCATTCTTGGTCTTGCAGTCTTGTATTCCCCCTCTTGGTTCTTGCACATATTATGTATTATCCATCTCACCCTATAGCCAACGGCCTTGCCTCCGCGGTAACAACGGTTCCCGTCATATCACCGAAGTTAAGCGCTGTCGGGCTGGGCTAGCGCTCGGATGGGAGACCATGCGGGGTGCACATAGCTCTTGTGAGGCAAACTGAGGAGCTACTTCACTGACAAGTAGTGGCTCCGGTCTCGTAAACTGACATATGGCAGCGAGAGCGGTGTGCTGACCACATGCCCCTTCTCTATACGCATCCAGTGACGCATGTGGGCTGAGGATGACACGGCGGCCGGTAGGAACTGTTGGGCTTTCATGGCCTGTTCGGAGTGTAGTTTTTAGGCTCCTTATACAGTACTTTACTCCTATTTTTCGCAGAATTTCAAACATCTTGTACCATTTTACGTTGACGAATGCTTTTTCTGAGATGACAACTTCTACGAACGTGTCTTGATTTTTTCAGCTCTTGCTCCAGCTATCAGTTGCAACGTCGAAACTGCCTCTTTGGTGCTTTACCTTTCCAAAAGTCAAACCAACCTCATACAAAAATTCTCCAACACTCTTTTCCATTTTTTCTATATACGAGGGTCATTTTTGGAGTCCTGCACACTGCTCATGTGCAACCGTTACGGTGGCGTGATTAAGTTGAAATTCATGCTAGTTGTGAAAGAGACTTTAGGCGTGACGGTCGAGTATGTGTTATCCGGTTCGTGTGGCTGTGTCGTGAGTAATTAAGTTTTAAAATGGAAGCCGACACCGAGACAGGTCGGATTAGACGTAGTGACCAGCGCTCCTAAATCAAAATCGAAAGAACCCAGCGGAAGTTTACAACGCTTTGAGAGAGATATGTGGGAAAGTATAGTGGATCGCAGCACAGTATCGTGGTGTTCTCCTCGTTTCCGTGAAGGTCGGGTAAGCACTGAGGACCATCGAAGAAGTGGAAGGCCGTCAACTGCAAAAAACTACATCTCTCAGGTAAATGACATTTTGAAAGAGGATCGACGAGAACATGCGAGGAAATTCCGTATGAGGCCAGAATGTCTGTCACTTCAGTTTACAGAACCATAACTGAAGAGTTAAAGATGAAAAACGTTGATGCCAGATGGGTTCCGCATGATCGCAGTGAAGAGCAGAAAGCAACTCGCAAAAGAATCGTTGAAGACTTGCTTCGACATTATTGAACAGAAGGAGAATAATTTTTGAAAATGACACGAGATTTTGAGCGAGGGAAGTCTCAGTCGTCGCAATGGAAAAGTTGTGATTCCGATGCGCGAAAAGAAAAAAGGCTAATAGTCAAAGATGAACCTGATGATGATCTTCACGTATGACACGAATGGAGTCATAGCTACAAATGCAGTACCCCAGGGGGACATCTGTAACAGATGGGTACTAGAAGCTGTTTCTGGAAAATATTTTGCGGCCGAAAATTCGTCAAAGAAGACCTGACATGCTGACAGCTGGTATCCTCATTTCACACGACAATTCAAGACCATATACTGCCCTACCAATGAGACGCTCGACAAATATGGATGGGAAATACTTCCCCACCCACTATGCAGCCCTCATATGAGCCCATCAAGCTTCGCCTCCCAAACGGAACGAACAACTCCGTGGAAAACGTTTCGATACAACTGATGAAACTTCCAATAAGGTGAGCCGAGTAATCAGATAGCTTAGCAATGAAGGTGTCCTATCCGGAATATAGAAGTTGCCCATACGTTGAGAAGCTGTCATAAGGAAGAATGGAGTTTATACTGAATGCCTGCAAACATATTTTGTAAAACAAATTATTTCCTTCAATTCTGTCTGACAGTGTGCAGAACTTCTGAAATGACCCTTGCATTATACTAGTCAGGAAAGTGGATGCATGAAGCTGACTGCGGGATACTTCTCACACTTGTATGCTATTACTATCTTCGAGTCTTTGTGTATGATATTTTCCCAAAGTCTGATGTGTTAATTATGATAGAAGCACAGTGTCTTAACATGTTACCTTGTTGGAATATGTGTACCTATTTGCCTTGTACGGCATTGTCGTGTTTGAACATAATGCTGATCCAGCTTATTGGAATTGCCATCAGGCTGGAGTTGGAACTGCTGCTGCTTGAGAAATTGAGGTAGTGGAGTGTTGTCCTGTTGGAAGATGACATTCATCCTGAAACTTCCGGGCAGATTAAAACTGTATGCCGGACTGAGAGTCGAACTCAGGACCTTTGCCTTTCGCGGGAAACTGCTCTACCAACTGAGCTACCCGAGCACGGCTCGCACCCTGTCCTCACAGCTTTACTTCCGCCAGTACCTCGTCTCCTACCTTCCAAACTTTACAGAAGCTCTCCTCATTCTGGAAACATTCCCCAGGCTGTGGCTAAGCCATGTCTCCGCAAGATCCTTTCTTTCAGGAGTGCGTGGTTCGCAGGAGAGCTTCTGTTAAGTTGGTAGGTCCCGAGTTCGAGTCTCGGTCCGGCATACTCCGCTGCAGGGTGCAAATCTCATTTTGCACATTCATCCTATTGGCTGGGGAAATTGGACCTGCTGCTTGTTGCTGCACTGTGTGGTGGAGTGTTGTCCTGATGGAAAACGACTCTCACCCTGGTGGCAGGAGGGGAATTGGATCTGATGCTCGTTGAAGCACCGCATGGTGGTGCGATGTCGTGCTGGAAGGCGGCACTCACTCTGCTGGTTGGGCGCGCCCTGCGGCTGGAGGTGTAGCTGCTGCTGCTTGAGGAAGCGCAGCCGCTGCTCCCTCGCGGCCAGCAGCTGGCGCTGCGACTCGATCTGCGACTGCTGCCGGCACGCCATGTCGCGCAGCTCCCTCAGGCTCAGCGCCGGAACGTCGCCCGGCAGCTGTAACACACAGCACAACGCCCACGTTGCAGAAAGATCCATCATCAGAGCCAACAGATCTTGCAGGTACTTCATTATACTCTAAAAGTACAGGCTGTTCACTTACGCTACCTGCCATTAAAATAGTTACACCACGAAGATAACGTGCTACAGACGCGAAATTTAACCAGCAGGAAGAAGATGCTGTGATATGCAAATGATTAGCTTTTCAGAGCATTCACACGAGGTTGGCGCCGGTGGCGACACCTACAACGTGCTGACACCAGGAAAGTTTCCAACCGATCTCTCATACGCAAACAAAAGTTGACCGGCGGTGCCTGGTGAAACGTTGTTGTGATGCCTCGTGTAAGGAGGAGAAATGCGTACCACCACGTTTACGACTTTGATAAAGGTCGGATTGTAGCCTATCGAGATTGTGGTTTATCGTATCGCGACGTTGCTGCTCGCGTTCGTCGAGATCCAATGACTGTTAGCAGAATATGGAATCGGTGGGTTCAGGAGGGTAATACGGAACGCCGTGCTGGATTCCAACGGCCTCATATCACTAGCAGTCGAGATGACGGGCATCTTATCCGCATGGCTGTAACGGATCGTGCAGTCACGTCTCGATCCCCGAGTCAACAGATGGGGACTTTTGCAAGACAACAACCATCTGCACGAACAGTTCGACGACGTTTGCAGCAGCATGGACTATCAGCTCGGAGACCGTGGCTGCTGTTGCCCTTGACGCTGCATGACAGACAGGAGTGCCTGCGACGGTGTACTCAACGACGAACCTGGCTTCGCGAATGGCAAAACGTCATTTATTCGGATGAATCAAGGTTCTGTTTTCAGCATCATGATGGTCGCATCCGTGTTTGGCGACATCGCGGTGAACTCACATTGGAAGCGTGTATTCGTCACCGCCATACTGGCGTATCACCCGGCGTGATGGTATGGGGTGCCATTGATTACACGTCTTGGTCACCTCTTGTTCGCATTGACGGCACTTTGAACAGTGGACGTTACGTTTCAGATGTGTTACGACCCGTAGCTCTACCCTCCATTCGATCCCTGGGAAACCCTACATTTCGTCAGGATAACGTACGACCGCATGTTGCAGGTCCTGTACCGGCCATTCTGGATACAGAAAATGTTCGACTGCTGCCCTGGACAGCACATCCTCCAGATCTCTCAACAATTGAAAACGTCTGGTCAATGGTGGCCGAGCAACTGGCCCGTTACAATACGCCAGCCACTACTCTTGATGAACTGTGGTATCGTGTTGAAGATGCATTGACAGCTGTACCTGTACACGCCATCCAAACTCTGTTTGACTGAATGCCCAGGCGTATCAAGGCCGTTATTACGGCCAGAGGTGGTAGTTCTGGGTACTGATTTCTCAGGATTTGTGCCCCCAAATTGCGTGAAAATGTAATGACATGTCAGTTCTAGTATAATATATTTGTCCAATGATACCCGTTTATCATCTGCATTTCTTCATGGTGTAGCAATTTTAATGGCCAGTAGTGTAGTTTATTCTATAAGTAAGTTTTCATTAACAAACTTACATATAAGTTATCGAAAATTACAGCACGTATTGAAAATGTTTTCCATCCATTTCTATGCACTTGTCGACACGTTTGACCATGTTCCTAGCTACCTTTGTCAGCTTTGCACTTCCTTTTTCGTTCACGGCTTTCGTAATGTTCGTCTTCAGTGCCTGCTGGGTCTGTGGATTGCTCCTGTAAACTATGTCTTTCAAGTAGCCTCACAGAGAGAACCTGGACTACTGAGAGCAGGGGCTAGTAATGGCCACAATCCTGTCGAAAAGATTCTTTCACCAAAAAAGTCCTGTAGCATCTCCATAGTAGAGCGAATCGTGCGGCAATTGGCACCGGCCTGTTGCATCCAGCAGTAACGCTATGAATTGTTGGATAATGTCTTGTTAGACGGCAGCATCCACAGTTCGTTCAAAAGACAAAGGTTCTATTATTCATCGCCTTGAAACCACGCACCACACGCCAATTTTTTGTGGGTGTACGCCAGTCTCAATGAACTGTGCGGTTGTCAGTACCTCATATCCGGTAGTTCAGGCTATTAACATATCCACCAAACTGAAAGCGAGCATCATCTGTGAAAAACATTTGATCTACAATGCCACTTTATCATATAAACATTTTATCTTTCATAGGTAACTTATAGGTGCTATAGGCAGTGTATTACGTCTATTTTGTTTTTGACCATAAGTTCACCTAAAAGTGTCAGACCTCTTATCTTTATATATTTCCTTTTAATAATTTTATATGGTTAACTGTATTCGTTTTTTACCACAGTTGCTTTCTATAATAATTATCAATATTTAAAAGTCTGCTACATGTAGTTTACTTAATGTGTTTTTATTAGATTATGTTTCCAACATAAATGAAGAATACATTTAAGCTCATAGTGGCGATATCTGTAAAGGCGTCTTTCGTTGCGACGGAATCTTCTCAGCAACTTCCAATCACCAACTTTCTCCTCCGAATGAGAAAATATTTTGGTGACACCGACCTACATAGGGAGGAACGATCACCACAATAAAATAAGGGAAATCGGAGCTCGTACAGAAAGATATAGGTGTTCGTTCTGTCAGCGCGCAACACGAGATTGGAATAATAGAGAATTGTGAAGGTGGTTCGATGAACCAGGCATTTGAATGTGATATGCAGAGTATCCATGTAGATGTAGATGTACTTGCTTTGCACTGGACAAATTTACTAACTTCGTATGTTTATCGAACTTTTTGCAGGCAACATTCCTGCCCTTATGGAGCAGACTTGCAATTGTATACAGTGTAGGGTGCCTTGTCACGGTCTCTACAGCTCCCCACGTCAGTTCGAGTCCTCCAGTGGGCATGGGAGAGTGTGCGTGTTGCCTATAGAGTAACTTAGTTTAAGTTAGATTAAGCAGTGTGTACGCTTAGCGACCGATAACCTCAGCAGTTGGGCCTCATAAGACCTTACCACAAATTTCCAAATTATATACAGTGCATCACACAATTTTCACCTTACGCCCTGCACAGCCTCGCAAAACACAGGTTCGTTAGAGGTCATCTGATCCCAGCAATTGGTCTTTTCGGCCTCTCAGTGCCAGATTACAACAGTAAGACCGCGTATGTCAACATCCGCGCTACATCACAGGTTTCCACTGCAGCACTCTTCAGTAAAAGAGAGTGAGTCGAGGAGTAGTTAAGTGCCTCCATTCTCAAACTCGTCACACCCACGGAGCACTGACACAGCAGTGAGGCCTTGATTTCTAATGTATGCAATCCTCAACAATGGACTCGTACTCAGCTCTTTTGGTTTCTAATGTATGCAATTCTCAACAATTGACTCGTACTCAGCTCCTGTTTCCTAATGTATGCAACCCTCAACAATGGACTCGTGCTCAGCTCTTGGTCCCAATGTATTCAACCTTCAACAATGTACTCGCACTCAGCTCTTGTTTCCTAATGTATGCAACCCTCAACAATGAACTCGCCATCAGCTCCTGTTTCCTAATGTATGCAACCCTCAACAATGGACTCACACTCAGCTCTTGGTTCCTAATGTATTCAACCTTCAACAATGTACTCGCACTCAGCTCTTCTTTCCTAATGTATGCAACCCTCAACAATGGACTCCCACTCAGCTCTTGGTTCCTAATGTATGCAACCCTCAACAATGGACTCGCCCTCAGCTCCTGTTTCCCAATGTATGCAACCCTCAACAATGGACTCGTGCTCAGCTCTTGTTTCCTAATGTATGCAACCCTCAACAATGGACTCGCCCTCAGCTCCTGTTTCCTAATGTATGCAACCCTCAACAATGTACTCGCACTCAGCTCCTGTTTCCTAATGTATGCAACCCTCAACAATGGACTCCCACACAGCTCTTCGTTCCTAATGTATGCAACCCTCAACAATGGACTCGCCCTCAGCCCCTGTTTCCCAATGTATGCAACCCTCAACAATGGACTCGTGCTCAGCTCCTGTTTCCTAATGTATGCAACTCTCAACAATGTACTCGCACTCAGCTCTTGTTTCCTAATGTATGCAACCCTCAACAATGGACTCCCACTCAGCTCTTGGTTCCTAATGTATGCAACCCTCAACAATGGACTCGCCCTCAGCTCCTGTTTCCCAATGTATGCAACCCTCAACAATGGACTCGCGCTCAGCTCTTGTTTCCTAATGTATGCAACCCTCAACAATGGACTCACCATCAGCTCCTGTTTCCTAATGTATGCAACCCTCAACAATGTACTCGCACTCAGCTCTTGTTTCCTAATTTATGCAACCCTCAACAATGAACTCGCCATCAGCTCCTGTTTCCTAATGTATGCAACCCTCAACAATGGACTCACACTCAGCTCTTGGTTCCTAATGTATTCAACCTTCAACAATGTACTCGCACTCAGCTCTTGTTTCCTAATGTATGCAACCCTCAACAATGGACTCCCACTCAGCTCTTGGTTCCTAATGTATGCAACCCTCAACAATGGACTCGCCCTCAGCTCCTGTTTCCCAATGTATGCAACCCTCAACAATGGACTCGTGCTCAGCTCTTGTTTCCTAATGTATGCAACCCTCAACAATGGACTCGCCCTCAGCTCTTGGTTCCTAATGTATTCAACCTTCAACAATGTACTCGCACTCAGCTCTTGTTTCCTAATGTATGCAACCCTCAACAATGGACTCCCACTCAGCTCTTGGTTCCTAATGTATGCAACCCTCAACAATGGACTCGCCCTCAGCTCCTGTTTCCCAATGTATGCAACCCTCAACAATGGACTCGTGCTCAGCTCTTGTTTCCTAATGTATGCAACCCTCAACAATGGACTCGCCCTCAGCTCCTGTTTCCTAATGTATGCAACCCTCAACAATGTACTCGCACTCAGCTCTTGTTTCCTAATGTATGCAACCCTCAACAATGGACTCGCCCTCAGCTCCTGTTTCCTAATGTATGCAACCCTCAACAATGGACTCGAGCTCAGCTCTTGATCTCCAGTAGCGTCCGTGACCACGCGACGCGCTGGGCTGCCCCAACCTCAGTGCGGACAGTCCGGGCGTGATTAAGCGGGAGCTCCGGCAGATTATCGGCAAACACGGCCCGCTGAGGTCCTTTTTTTCCCCCCTCTCTGCCCATTCGCCGTCGCTCCCGCGGCGCCATTAAAACCATTTAGCCTGACGGCAATACTGTTTTCATTTGCATTCAAATCGGCCGACTGGAAGCGGCCGCCCTTCCCGGGTACTGATGAAGACCTGGAACCAACGGGAAATGTCACGGCAGGCGTGCACGCTGAAAGAGTGCTTTAGACAGGGAGAGGGGGAGGGAAAGAGAGAGAGATAGAGAGAGAGAGAGAGATGATTGGTACAGCTGCGGGCGTTCACTTCTGTCTCTGTAATATGATTACCGATGCCGAGCAGAGGTCTCTAGTGCTTTGTACACACACTGGGACAAAGAGGAGGATATTCGATTGATGCATCTGATAAAAATATACTGTTATAATATTTTCCTTTCCAAAAACCAATTCGTATCTCTAAACGTAAGCCCAACTAAGCAGAGTGTAGCTTATTTTGCACAGCAACATTTTTATTTCATCAAAAAAACAGATTTATTTTCGATTTCTCGTAATGCTCGTACACAGTACGAGAGGTAGTCGTAAAATTTTAATTATCCTCTAGAAAAAAGAAACGTAATTAATTTTTTGTTCGTTCGCAGTCCCGCTACACACTGAAGCCGCCGCGCCACAGAATCGTACCAGGCAGCCAAAGGACCCAAACACGAAAGGGTGCACCTCACTGAAAAGAGAAGTATCGTGCCGCAATTCGCTTTCGGCAATAGCTATTCTTGCCAAATTTTCGTGGGATGTTCCCATATTTAGTGGCGTCGTGACACGTCCCACATAAGCCGTCGGCACACGGACCGTGCTGTCGAACGTTAACGTTGAGCGTGCCAAGTTCGACCTGCTGCTGAACGCTCAGGAACGATGCGACTCGTGGACGCGGTACGTGGGCCCCAACGTGGGATACGCGATCGCAACGCACTCCGGCGGCAGTTGAGGGATGTTTCTAGTTCGTAAATCACACTGTTTACTCAATGGGCGCGAATAAAATTTCCACGTTAGCTCTATTAAAACATACGTTCCCTCCATCGTCCAAGGAAAGGAAAGTACCATGTCCAATCAATAAGGACACAGGCTTATACAAGTTTCATTGCAAACAGTGCGGTACAAATTTGGAATACTTCTCCGCATAAGATAAACATTATTTCATCATTCCCACATTTTTGTAAAACGCCAAGGTCAGTCTTACTTGATCACTGTTCCTACCCAGTAGCAGAATCTTTGCAACATGTGAATTACGAAGCGTAAAAGAAAAAGGAGCAAAATATCTTTATACAAGTAGCTGTCCTGTAGATTAAGCCAATCGAACAGTCACCTCTTGAAAAAAGGTGAACTTATATTTACATAACATCAAATATTATACTATATACTTATATTAAAAGAATAATAAAGTACCAGAACCCAATAAAAACGCGAATGTTAGGGGAAAAAAATTCGGTAGTGGCAAGACGCGAACCATCCCCCCAACAAACATCTCAGCAGCGGACAGTGACGTAGGTCATTAGGCTACACGAACAACTTTCAAATTATGTCTAACAATAGTATCTTCGCTATTGCTGAAAACCTTAATCGTAGATATGTTGCTAATTGAATTATAACAAATTGTACCAAGAACATTGCGTTTTGGGTGGATCTTCAGTGTGTCAAAAATGGTTCAAATGGCTCTGAGCACTATGGGACTCAACTGCTGTGGTCATTAGTCCCCTAGAACTTAGAACTACTTAAACCTAACTAACCTAAGGACATCACACACATCCATGCCCGAGGCAGGATTCGAACCTGCGACCGTAGCAGTCGCACTTCAGTGTGTCGCTGCCTTCAAATAGCCTACTCTCATAATACGCAAGCTACAATAATTCTTTTGGCAAGAATGTCATGAATCTCATAATTTTATTGGAACGAGTAACACAACGAACAACGGGTTTTCCAGTGATTCTCGATTTGCTGGTGCTCAGTAACGGCATATATACATATACGCTTGAAATGAATGCCAATATGGCGCCTCACAACTCAGTACTGAAGGGAGGGGGCGTGCGTGTGACGTAGGTGGCGTTGTGCCATCTCATTGGTCAACGCTCAGACGCACGCTCAGAATATCTGACATGCCAGATATTGCTCTGCACGTTAGGAAAGACTCCCGAACGTGCTATTCCGTGCTATGACGTCAGAAACTCGGCACGCTCAACGCTCAACGTTCGGATGCACGGTCCGTGTTGCAGACGGCTTTACGCGACGTTGCAAATGTCTCGACTTATGGGAACTGCTAGCAATTCGAAATGCAGCACTCTCAAAAACAAGGTCATCTCGTCAGCAAGTGATGTGGCAGGTGGTTTACCACTGCAGGAGCGCACGATCACTAACTCAGTCCAAACAGTAAAGGCTATCCAAATGTTCGCGTCAATACACATAGCACAGGCCTCTGGCGGCACCGCAAGCTTGTATTCTCGCATGCAAACTATCGTAAAGGTGCCGATTGACATCGTGCGAAGGACTGTCCCAAGCATCTGGCTTCCTTTGATGCAATTCGGCTATGGTTGTTGCAGGTTCCGTAGGACACGTAAGTTCTCGCTTCATCACTTCATGTATGTACATGGTCTGTCCAACAAAATTCCAGAACTTTAGTCACAAAATTTTTCTACGCTGGCCTTTTACTTATTGTCCTAGTTCTCCTTCGAAATACTCTCCCCCACGATTGACACACCGCTCCCAACACCGTTTCCACTTCCAGAAGCAGTCTCAGTACGCCTCTTGCTGGATCTCGCGAAGACGTGTCTATCGATGCAAATCTTCGCCCTTTCAACGGCGTATTCAACTTTGGAAATAAAAAAAGTCCGCAGGGACCAGGTCTGGCGAGTACAGACGATGAGGCGGCACAGTGCCTTCATTTTTCCTGTAACAGTCACGCAGCAACAAGGATGAATGTGCAGGCGCTTTATCGTGATGCAAAAGAAATGAATTGTCTGCCACATTTTAGGCCATTTCCTTCTCACATTTTCTCACAGGAGTCGCAACACAGGAGTCCCGATAATACCATCGATTAACAGTTTGTCCCTGCGGCACTAATTCTTCAAAGTCAAAGAAAACTATCAGCACTGCTTTGACGTTGGACCTGACCTGAAGAGCTTATTTTAGTCTTGGAGAACCTCTTCCGACCCACTGTGAAGATTGAACCTTGGTCTCAACATCATACCCGTAGACTCACGCCTCATCACCCGTTGTGATGTTCCGAAACATCTGTCGTAATAATCAGGAACTTTACTTACTATGTCCTTTCCAGATATAGAGTGTGTTACAAAAAGGTACGGCCAAACTTTCAGGAAACATTCCTCACACTCAAATAAAGAAAAGATGTTATGTGGACATGTGTCCGGAAACGCTTCATTTCCATGTTAGAGCTCATTTCAGTTTCGTCAGTAGGTACTGTACCTCCTCGAGTTTCACAATCAACATGTGTGGGCTGATGAGTATCCGCACGCGATTGTGCACTCACGTCATCAACACAGATTTTTTCTCAACATTTGGGCAGGCATTGTTGGTGATGTCTTTATTCGGCCCCATGTTCTTCCACCTACGCACAATGGAGCACGTAATCATGATTTCATACGGGATACTCAACCTGTGCTGCTATAACATGTGCCTTTACAAGTACGATACAACATGTGGTTCATGCACGATGGAGCTCCTGCCCATTTCAGTCCAAGTGTTCGTACGCTCCTCAACAACAGATTCCGTGCCCGATGGATTGGTAGAGGCGGACCAATTCCATGGCCTCCACGCTCTCCTGACCTCAACCCTCTTGACTTTCATTTATGGGGGCATTTGAAAGCTCTTGTCTACGCAACCCCGGTACCAAATGTAGAGACTCTTCGTGCTCGTATTGTGGACGGCTGTGATACAATACGCCATTCTCCAGGGCTGCATCAGCGCATCAGGGATTCCATGCGACGGAGGGTGGATGTATGTATCCTCGCTAACGGAGGACAATTTGAACATTTCGTGTAACAAAGTGTTTGAAGTCACGCTGGTACGTTCTGTTGCTGTGTGTTTCCATTCCATGATTAATGTGATTGGAAGAGAAGTAATAAAATGAGCTCTAACATGGAAAGTAACCGTTTCCGGACACATGTCCACATAATATATTTTCTTCCTTTGTGTGTGAGGAATGTTTCCTGAAAGTTTGGCCGTACCTTTTTGTAACACCCTGTATATCTCACTGCAGCCCCAATCACCAAGAAAAATACTATTTCATTAAATTATGGCAAATATCCGCCTCCACTACGAAAGTTAACAAATACACGTCTAACAGTCGTAACTGGTTATTAAAATAAATTTAAAATGATATAGTAAAATTGCAAATTAAAATTGTAACAGCCACTTTTAAAAGCGATGATACACATGGATGGATGATGGATAAAAATCTGAAAAAAACAAAACTCGTGTTGTGTACGGTGTAGGAGAACCGACCGCATTCAAAATTGCTTCCAGTCGTCTCGGAGTGGATAAGTTTAGGCCCTGTATACAATTATTCCTGTAAAATAACGCCAAGTTCAGGAAACGATGATGGAGATGGATAGCGATCACGGACAATTTTCTGTGCAAAAGATCACAAAAGCTCAACAGTATTGTGAACTGAAGGCTGTGTTGGACAGTGGAGATGTGACAACTCATCCTCGCGTTCACAAAAACATTCCTGGACGATGCGATACGTCGTCATCTTGGTACACGATGCGATACGTCGTCATCTTGGAGCACAGCATTGTAGAGCAAAACACTGCACCTTGAGATGGACCTAATCAGCCAAAATTGTCTCATAATCTTTGGCGGTAACGTGGCGTTGCAGAGTAATCACGGGGCCCATGGAATAGCACGATATGGCAGCCCAAATCATCACCCCGCCATGTTTCACTCTTGGGTCGTAAACTAGGCCAGAAAGTTGGAAACAGTGTGTAGCACGACTCGTCCAGCAGAAAGTCTTTCTTCAGTGCTCCATACTCCAGCATTTACGGCTTCGGCACCACGGGCATTTTTATCACTCGTGCCTGGTTTTAGAACTCCCCGCAATTCCCTATTTATGGAGCTCTCTTTTCGTTGTTTTGGTGCTGACTGAGTTCACAAGTGCGACATTCAGAGTTGCAGTGTCTTTTTCAGCTGCCGTCCTCTTATTTTTGCTGACTCACCTCTTCAATGACCGTATGTCACGATCACTCAACATATTTTCGTTCCCGTTGTTTTTTTCCTTGCATGCGGTATAAATCTTCTATGTCGTTGCCTCTTCAAATAACATATCCTTCAGCTACCTTAGTTACGGAGGCGCCGCGATATGAGCACCAACAATTCTGCCATGTTCTAATTCATTTAGTCCCGATGTAATGCACCCACAACTACACAGAACACTGTTATGACCACAGTTGGTACTTGCAACGTATTGAGCTTCTGCATTTACGGCCAAGCATGCATTTCTCGCGGAGTTTGCAAGCCCTGTATGCGATCTGTGTAGCCGGTTATTAAAGCCATTAAAAATTCCTTTGTAAACAGCGGCTAAGCATGGGTTAAGCGTACAGTTAGGTATAGTGACGTGATTTCTCTTACGTCCAGAGTGCGATATATGGGTAGGAAGTTATTTACATCACAACTACATGGTACATGTAAACATTTTCGCATACTCAATTAACTGTAAATTGCAAGAAAATTCCATATTTAAGCAACACGGTGCTGCTGACGTCATAAAAGTGCTAAAGAATGGCCGCTTTTGCGAGCATAAGCTCTCGTATCTAAGACTCATAACCGCTTATAAAATACTATTTAAGCATGTGCTTGTTATAATTGACGAAAATCGTTAGGAACTACCTATACTGCAACTAGGGATAACGCAGCAGTCAGACATAGAGACATGATGCGTCTTAAGTTTATATAGTTCATTGAGATGGACGAACATAATAAATTTCAAATTACACGAAGCTTTCACATTCAAGCAAGACGGCAAATAGTAAAGCGATTCGTGTTGGCACTAATAACAACATAAACGTGGTTAAGAACTGCCGCTTTTAGGCGCACGAGCAAACATGTCTAAATTCACGCCGCGCGGGCCAGGCGTGTGATCTGAGGCGTCTTGTCACGGATAGCGCGGCTCCCCCGTCGGAGGTTCGAGTCCTCCCTTGGGCATGGGTGTGTGTGTTGTCCTTAGTTTAAGTTGGTTTAAATTAGAATAAGCTGTGCGTAAGCCTAGGGATCGATACATCAGCAGTTTTGCCACGTAGTCCTTACCACAAACTTCTAATTTCTAAAAAATTATTCAAATGGCTCTGAGCACTGTGGGACTTAACTGCTGGGGTCATCAGTCCCCTAGAACTTAGAACTACTTAAACCTAACTAATCTAAGGACATCACACACATCCATGCCCGAGGCAGGATTCGAACCTGCGACCGTACCGGTCGCGCGGTTCCGGACTGTAGCGCCTAGAACCGCTCGGCCACTACAGCCGACCAATTTCTAAATTCACACTAAGATTAAAATGACACAATAAAAAAACAACAAATTATAATAAATGATAAAATTTACTTGGTCTGCCAAAATAATGAGCAATTTACATTTTGAAGTCTTTGATATTGTTGCCTTGTGATGAAGCGTGTCGAAACTTTTTCATTACCAGCCTAAATTTGGTACTTTTGATAAACAGGCCACAAATTCTGACTACAGTTGTACCAATGCTGCAACGTTGTTCATTATCCAAATTTACGTCTTTTTTGTTCTTGTTTTTATATGTCCCAACTTTTACGTCCTAGTCCTGTCGATTTTTTTAAAAATTCTCGAGTCCCTATTTTCTGCCAGTTGGATTTGGTAACACTAGCAGTAATGCGAATGTTGCAGCTGTATCGGGCCGATTCTGATGGCTGAAGAAGTCACCCGTATTGGTCTGCTACCTAGTTTCATCTGCTTTGACCTTCATCGTCCGTGGCCGTGCATTTACGTTAATAATCCTGTACCGTGAGGTGTGAAATGTCAATAGCGATAACGATAACAGTAACCACATTGAACTGAGAGAAAGGCGGTGTGGCCACAGCACCTGTACACGTCTAGCAGACGTATAGTATTGAGGTGATGTGCGGTGTATAGGAGTGGTGTGGGAGGAAAGGGGGGGGGGGGGGGGCGGCAGACGTAGCAGCTGCATGCGGACGTAATATCTGCAAACCAATTTCCGCCAGATTTACGCCCGAGCGAAAACAGATTGGACGCAAAGCGGAATGTGTGAGTGCAGGGCGCTTGCATCGCGAGCAATTTGCGAATAATCGCTCCAGATGGTCCGTTCCGAAGCCCCGTCCCTCTCTGTCTCGCTCGTGGCTTTTTCCGTAACGTTATATATGCGGTGCGCCTTCCTACCGAAGCGAGAAAAGGTATTTGCAACTCTCTGTTCCCATCGTTGGAGCACCAGTGAGTAAAAGTGACGCTCTCCGATACACTGTGGCGGATATATTATGTGAAAAGACATGAAAGTTACTGAGGGGAAAATTTAAAAAGGTTGTTTCCCACGCCTAACACATTTCTGTGGAATCTACTGCATCACCTCGACCGTTGAACGAAAATCCCGGCATTGATTTTGGCTGCCTTTCTCGCTCACTCCAATTACCGCATTTGAAAAAGTTTTCTGATCACTTGCTGTGCTCACTGGGGAGAATCATGGTGTTCTGTGACCATAAAAATTCGCGAGTTGAAATCTTCTCTAAATAACCACCCCTTAATGCGACACGTTTTTCTCATATGTAGTGTCGCTACATACTTTTAAGTGAAACTTCTACGAATTTGTACGAACGCTGCTGTGAAGTGCTGCGTCAGTTAGCACTAGTCGGCAAGTGTAGTGTGGCGACAGATGGTTTATAACAACACATAAGCAAAAGGATTGTCAGACGAACAGCTCGTACTCGACAAAATATGCACCGCGCTGAGGTAATAGCCGGAGCGGGCAAGACGATGTCATCACACCAGGGCACGACCCATGCTGTGAGCTACATGACTGGGGGCAGGTTAATACCGCAACAAATGCACCTCAGAGCCGTATAAATAGCTGTAAATTTCGAGGCAGATTCATACGCAGTCCAGCAGCATCACCACGACGCGAGGGCACCCTAGAAGACGACAGCCCCGGATCTACGATATTTCCGAAACGGGGCGCGAGAATTTGGTAGTGAACACCCCCCCCCCCCCCTCTCGAGCGGTTGAGATATACCACATCAGAAATTTTTCAAATATATGTATATATATTTTGTAGCGCACACCTTTCCGAAGCGTTTGATATACACTGATGAGCCGAAGAAACTGGTACACCAGCCTAATATCGTGTAGTCGCCCCTCCCCCTCCCCCCCCCCCAGGCATGCAGAAATGCCGCAAAAAGACTTGGCATGGATTCGACTAATGTCTGAAGTAGTGCTGGAGGAATTTGACACCATGAATCCTGCAGGATTGTACATAAATTCGTAAGAGTACAAAAGCGTGGAGATTTCTGAGCAGCATGTTGAAAGGCAGCCCAGATATGCTCAATAATGTGAATGCCTAGAGAGTTTGGTGGCCAGCAGAAGTGTTTAAACTTAGAAGAGTGTTCCTGGAAACACTCTATAGAAATTCTGGACGTTTGGGGTTTCGTATTGTCAAATGGTTCAAATGGACATCACATACAACCAGGCCCGAGGCAGGATTCGAACCTGCGACCGTAGCGGTCGCGCTGTTCCAAACTGTAGCGCCTAGAACCGCTGGGCCACCCCGGTCGGCGCTTCGTCCTACAGTTTCACGAATTTCCGATTATGACGGCGCTATACATCCTTCAAAATGGTGTCTGCAAAGGAGGTGAGTTTCAAGAAGATAGCTGTCATTGATTTTCTTTTGGTGGAAAACGAGAGCATCGTCGAGATTCATAGGCGTTGGCAGAATGTCTACGGAGTCCTGGCAGTGAACAAGAGCACGGTGTGTCGTTGGGCGAGGCGTCTGTCGTAATCGCAACAGGGTCGCGTAAACGTGGCCAGTCTCCGGCGTGCTGGCCGGAAAAAAATCGTGTCGGTTCCTCGCCGCTTGTCAGATGACCATAAAGAGCAAGGAAGGACTATCTGTGCGGAACTCTTACATGGCTGATCGTCACAATATTATTTCGAACATCGTTCCAGGCGATGAAATGTGGGCTCATCACTTCGAATCGGAAACAAAGCGGCAATCCGTGGAGCGGTGGCACACCACCTCTCCTCCGAAGAACGAAGCCGCACCCTCAGCATGGAGACAGCCTTCTGGGACTCCAGAGGGGTTATTCTGTTTGATGTCCTCCATCATGGTGCAGCTATCAACTCTGAAGTGTACTGTGCTACACTCCGGAAATGGAGAAATGCCTTCAGCGTGGTCGTCGCCACAAAAATGCAAACGTCATTCTCCTTCTCCATCATAAACTAAGGCCCGTCACAAGTCAGTACACCCGAGAGGAGCTCACAAAACTTCACTGGATTGTTCTTCCACGTCCACCATACAGCCCGGATCTCACACCTCCCATCTGTTTGGCCCGACGAAGGATGGACTCCGCAGACAGAAGTACGTGGATGATAGTGAAGTTATTGACACAGCAAGACGTTAGATCTGAAGCCGACCAGCAGAAGTAAAAATGCAAATTTGTGGTAAGGGCTTATGGGACCAAACTGCTGAGGTCATCGGTCCCTAAGCTTACACAATACTTAACCTAACTTCAACTAACTTACGCCAAAGGACGACACACACACCCATCCCCAAGGGAGGACTCGAACTTCCGACGGTGAAGCCGCGCCCAGCAGAAGGGCACGAAGGCCCTCTCAGTAAGGTACCTTAAGGCCGTCACACTGAAAGGGGATTATGTCGAAAAGCAGCGCTTTGTAGGCAACAGAGATGACAATAATATGTTATATTGTAATCCTGAACAAAAGCAACTGGCTTTCAGAAAAAAAATTTGTTGCATTACTTATGGAGCCGCCGTAAGCTGTCGCCAGTACACCAGTCGGCAAAGATGAAGCGTGAAGATCGATTAGCACGCGCTGGATCAAGCGCGCCAAATGCGAGGGGGGCCAAAGACACACTCACAAGCAACACACCGCCGACGCCCTCTCGACAGCATGTATTTAGGCTGCCGTCGCTGACTGTAGGGCCTTACTCAATCATCCAGTTTCGCGTCTGTGAATTTACTTGCAGAGTGGGTTTAGTTTGTCACAGACTATGACAGTACATTATCTTGTTGAAACGTAAGCCCAGGATGGCTTACCATGATGGGCACCAAAACGTGGTGTAGGATAAAGTCGACGTACCGCTGTGCTGCACCCTTGCCAAACGTTGCCTTACCCACCTAGGTCGCCGGATCTCACCCCAATTGAAAACTGGGAGGACCATGGGCAGGGCCCTACAACCAGATTGGCATTTTGATGATCTTATATGCCATCTGGACGCAATTTGGCAGAATATCCCTCAGGAGGACATTCTGTCAATCAGTGCCAAGTCGAACAACGGATTGCATATTGCCAGCGGTGGACCAACGCGTTACTGACTTGCTCGATTTCTGCTGCTGTTTCCTGACTAACTCATCCATTTTTTTTCTGAAACTGTTATCTTTTCTTTATCTGTACATGCGTATCACATCTGCCAATTTCCGTCCCATTCAGATAATTTTTTTGTGATGCGTCATTTTTTCATCTCGGAGCGTGTGACGGTGCACTGTTGCCATACACTCACACTAATTTCACACTAATACATTATGTATTGTTGCACTTTGGACCTCTGCAAATTCAAAATGGAACTACTGTATGAAACTCCACGTAATCAATGAGCTATCCAATATTATTTTGGCTCTACCTTAGGTCCTGGCAAGTAATCGCCTTTACAGGCGACAAAATATCACTTCTGTTGCGTCGATGCATTTACCTGGTCATTTACATCAGGTAGCTGTAGGGATGGTTGATTAACTACAGTTAATCAATTAATCGTAATTTTAACCGTTTATGAACACACCGATATATTTCTTTCATGTTACTTAATTTTGCATAATCCATTATCCTTGAGATAAATGATTTCAATTTTTCCTTTTAAGTTTTAAAACCTGTTGAGTGTTTACTCGTTGTTCATGGCCTGATTACGAAAAGAAGTCTGACTAGCCGTTGGTACTCATGGTGGAACGTTGGCACCAGTCGGAACATTTCTAGTCGCCTGTTTAACAATTGCCGCTACTGCCTAACAGTAGTGACTCTTTCGTAGTATAGCTTGGAGTCAAGGTTTGTGGATAACGAAGTCTTGCACGATTCTAGACTCACCTACAAGCAGCTGCATCTTAAAGATCACTTGGCAGTAACTGCACGTCAAGTTGCATTGTCCAGAGGAAGTACGCGCAAAAGTCGAAGAATTACAAGACCGGCTACTGCTGAAGATTCGTGCAGCGTTGATGAGACCTTAGTTTCACTACAGAAGGTGCTGAGTTCTACCGGAGTCTGTCCTACATGGTGTCGTTCGTAAATATATGGCAACAATGGTTTCCTCTATTTCTTCAGGAAGATTGTTTTCTAAAGCGGGGGACACAATAATTGCTTCCCATTCGGTGCTTTGTGGAAATTTTTGTAAAACTTTATGTAAAACTATCGTCGTTGTAGGCATATTCACGGCAGTATCTGTGTTAAAGACAACGATATCAAGTAACTTTAGAAATAAATCTTAAATATCCAGAATGAGATTTTCACTCTGCAGAGGAGTGTGCGCTGATACGAAACTTCCTGGCGGATTAAAACTGTGTGCCGGGCCGAGGCTCGAACTCGGAACCGAGTTAGAGTCTCGGTCCGGCACAGAGTTTTAATCTGCCAGGAATTTTCAAATTTCAAATAGTTATATTTCTTCAATTTTCTCATTTTGAGAGTACTGAAGGAGCAATCAGTTGTAGGCTACTTTCAGGTCTTAAACATTTTTTCGTTGTAAAACCTTCTACATAAAATTTGAACTGTTTTATTGAAATTGCTGAATACAGTATAATTAATGTTTATGTTTACGAAAAAAAGCATTTAAATAGAAAACTACACAAAATGAACATAATATTACATGATAATGTTAATGCTGTGAAAATTCAAATACCCTGAACTCCGAATTTTAGTCTTTGCTATATATTCATTGCCTACTATACGTATAAAAATAAAAAAATACAAATAAAAATTGAAAATTACACCAGTACTTTTTAGGTGTGCTTCTCGGAGGTTTTCTTTGCACTCGCTGGAAATTTTTGTAGAGATTTCGAGTGGGATTGGCTTCTCGCAACAATGGCAAATATAAGCCGTCTTTCTCTACTTTTTTTTAGGTCACACTTGGGGCATGTTTTGCGTTTATTTTCCAATCATTCTACAACGGCTTCTACTTTTGGTTCTGTTACACCCAAAACACGGTGAATGGATGTACGAAGTTCGTGATATTTGTTGGCTCGCTTTTTATCTGGGGTGTCATCAACGAGTTTGCAAGCATCTTCAATAATTAAAGCGGTTCATAAGGATAAACGCATTCACCCCACTACCGGCCAACATGCGGAAAAATTATGCCACTGGTCATTGTTGGAAGAGGCTTCGACGACCAGCGTAATTTATTTCGTCCTAATATATTTTAGCAGAACCTTTAGCTAAAGCTTCAGTCTCTGCACTTCTGCTTTCAGCTCTTTGATCACCTGTTTCATTCAAGGAATTCATCTTCACTTCCGCACTGTTCCTAAAGTATTATGTCCGATCTCGATGACGATCTGATCGTGCACGACTTCTTAAACAGTAGCCTCAATGTCAGGATCGAAAGCGTGAACAACAGACGTATCTCTGGCTACTGAATCCATAACGCAAAGTCCCAAGTACAGTCTCAGAGACAGGTAGCACGAAAGAAGCAGCAACAGTATAGGTCCAAGTGATTTCCAAGTGGCTACGGAAAAACGAAACCACGACAGCTTCGTTAGAGCAACTACACAACGCTGTAATCTCCTGCTCCACCATTATGCATTAGCCCTTGTGAGGAAAACTGAGGAGCTACGTGATCGAGAAGTAGCGGCTCCCATCTCGCAAACTGACATACGCCCGGAAGAGCGGTGTGCTGACCAAATGTCCCTCCATCTCCGCATCAAGAGAGGGCTGTGGGCTGAGAAGGCAGCCGGTCGGTATCGCCTGGGCTTCATAACCTGTTCGGACGGAGTTTTTTGGTTTCAAGAAAGTAACAATAAACGCTAGTGGTCTTTGAGACCACACCTAGGACGTTAAGGTCCAACATTGGTGGGGTGTAGAAGGATACAGATTGTCAAATAGTGCCGGCCGGTGTGGCCGAACGGTTCTAGGCGCTTCAGTCGGAAACCGCGCGACCGCTACGGTCACATGTTCGAATCCTGCCTGGGTCATGGATGTGTGTGATGTCCATAGGTTAGTTAGGTTTAAGTAGTTCTAAGCTGCAAAATACGAACGCGAATTCTTTAAACACGAATGGAAAAACTGGTAGAAGCCGACCTCGGGGAGAACAGTTTGGATTCCGTAAAAATGTTGGAACACTTGAGGCAATACTGACCCTACGACGTATCTTAGATCTAGATTAAGGAAAGGCAAACCTACGATTCTAGCATTTGTAGACTTAGAGAAAGCTTCTGACAATGTTGACTGGAATACTCTCTTTCAAATTCTGAAGGTGGCAGGGGTAAAATATATGGAGCGAAAGGCTATTTACAAGGGTTGTAGCCTCTCCCCAATGTTATTCAATCTGTATCTTGAGCAAGCAGTATAAGGAAAAAAAAGAAAAATTTGGAGTAGGTATTAAAATCCATGGAGAGGAAATAAAAAATTTGAGGTTCACCGATGACATTGTAATTCTGTCAGAGAAAGCAAAGGACCTGGAAGAGCAGTTGAACGGAATGGACAGTGTCTTTAAAGGAGGATGTAAGATGAACAGCAACAAAAGCAAAACGAGGATAATGGGATGTAGTCGAATTAAGACGGGTGATGTTGAGGGAATTAGATTAGGAAATGAGACATTTAAAGTAGTAAAGGAGTTTTGCTATTTGGGGAGCAAAATAACTGATGATGGTCGAAGTAGAGAGGATATAAAATGTAGACTGGCAATGGCAAGGAAAGCGTTTCTCAAGAAAAGAAATTTGTTAACATCGAGTATAGATTTAAGTGTCAGGAAGTCGTTTCTGAAAGTATTTGTATGGAGTGTAGCCATGTATGGAAGTGAAACATGGACGATAAGTAGTTTGGACAAGAAGAGAATAGAAGCTTTCGAAATGTGGTGCTACAGAAGAATGCTGAAGATTAGATGGGTAGATCACATAACTAATGATGCGGTATTGAATAGAAATGGGGAGAAGAGGAGTTTGTGGCACAACTTGACAAGAAGAAGGGACCGGTTGGTAGGACATGTTCTGAGGCGTCAAGGGATCACCAGTTTAGTACTGGAGGGCAGCATGGAGTGTAAAAATCGTAGAGGGAGGCCGAGAGATGAATACACAAAGCAGATTCAGAAGGATGTAGGTTGTAGTAAGTACTGGGAGATGAAGAGGCTTGCACAGGATAGAGTAGCATGGAGAGCTGCATCAAACCAGTCTCAGGACTGTCACAACAACAACAACAACAACAAGTTCTAGGGGACTGATGACCTCAGATATTAAGTCCCACAGTGTTCAGAGCCATTTGAACCATTTTTTGTGAATTGGTATATGTTATTTAAAATAGTGAAAAATCACAACAAAAACTACCAGTTACCGAACAGTGTCACTACGAGCCGTCACTGCTGTCGCAGAGTAACAGTTTAGCTCATCCGTGGTGGACAGGCGCTGCCAACCTCTGCAGCGCTTGGTGGCGGGAGTTAATCCGCAGGGCTGGCAGCCTTTGTGCTGCGCGCGCTGAGCCCTCCGGACAACACGCCGCACAGCTGCTGCGTTTGAAGAGGAACCCCTCTCCGCCTCGCCTGCCATCCGCGTCTTATCGTGTGCCTCCTGACGCCCCTCCTACCAATACCCGGCCGACCGGACGAGGCGGGCACAAACAACGGAAACACCGCGGCAACAGCGTGGGCTGGGGTGGCCGGCAACTCAGGTTGTTTTTGAAACTTCCTGGCAGATTAAAACTGTGTGCCCGACCGAGACTCGAACTCGGGACCTTTGGCAGAGCACTTGCCCGCGATAGGCAAAGGTCCCGAGTTCGAGTCTCGCTCGGGCACACAGTTTTAATCTGCTAGAAAATTTCGTATCAGCGCACACTCCGCTGTAGAGTGAAAATCTCATTCTGGAAACATTCCCCAGGCTGTGGCTAAGCCATGTCTCCGCTATATTCTTTCTTTCAGGAGTGCTAGTTCTGCAAGGTTCGCAGAAGAGCTTCTGTAAAGTTTGGAAGGTAGGAGACGAGATACCGGCAGAAGTAAAGCTGTGAGGACTGGGCTTGAGTCGTGCTTGGGTAGCTCAGTTGGTAGAGCACTTGCCCGCGAGAGGCAAAGGTCCCGAGTTCGAGTCTCGGTCGGGCACACAGTTTTAATCTACCAGAAAGTTTCATATCAGCGCATACTCAGCTGCAGGGTGAAAATCTCATTCAGGTTATTTTTGCTGTCAGTGGCAACATAATTCCGTAATTTCACAACAAATGGCTTAGGTACAGTTGCTACTACACTTTTTTCATCGCCAGTTCATCTCTACCACAGATTAACACCCGCTCGGCATGCTCACCAATCGGCAGTCGGTTGTGGTGGGACCAACAGAATGAAAACAATCGGATTCAGCCGGTTGTTGGAAAACAATAGATTCATCTGGTTGTACTTTACGTACAGGTTGAATTACACAGGCCAAGGATGGAAAACCTTTCTTGCTGAAAATACCTTATTGGCTGGCTCTGAGCACTATGGGACTTAACATCTATGGTCATCAGTCCCCTAGAACTTAGAACTACTTAAACCTAACTAACCTAAGGTTATCACACAACACCCAGTCATCACGAGCAGAGAAAAAAATACCTTATTCTAATGTTTTTTTTAGGGTGGGTATTTTCCAAATATGATACCTAAAACACTGTATCACCCACCATTTCTTCACGTTTTACAGTTAAATTTATTAAATTAAGCGATTGTTTAAAGAATTTAACAGCTTTTATATAGTTAAAATAATTTTAAATGGAGATCTAATGAATTTAGATGACGTAGGTAGCACTGCTGAAAAACATTTGTTGGCAAAAAAAGATTGATTCTATTTTTGTGTTAACAGATGGTGTTTTGTTTACTGTCAACCTAATCTCACTCCCCTTTTCCTGTACATGTGCTCAGTACAATGTCTAATCGTGTTTGTAAAAACTCTGATGACAGTTTTTGTTATATTTGTGGTGAATTTGTGATTAAAAAACACCAAAGAAACATTACAGACTTTTCGAAAAAGGTTTATCTTACTTTGGATCTAAACTTGGTGGTAAGATAAATCTCGGGCGCCGCATAAGCTGTATATTATGTGTGTGTTGAAGATCTGAGAAAATGGTCCAAAAGGAGAAAAAAGCCTTTATATTTGCTGTTCCAATGATATGCAGGGAGCCAAGAAATCATTCCGATGATTGCTACTTTTGCAGTGTTGATATTACTAGTCATAATCCGTCCGCCATCCGACCAGTACGACATAGTGTAGATTTGCCAGTTCCTGAACCATTAGATGATCTAAATTCTGTTCCAACAGAAGCATTTTCTGATGTACAATGTGATTTAGATGAACCAGACGATGACGAATTCCATTGTAATACAGAGTCTAGAGTCCGAATTGTTTACTCAGACCGAGCTTACCGATTTGGTTAAGGATCTGGTCGTAGGTTGTGTTCCAACAATGAACAGCATAGAGACAGAAGTGATGACACTTTATGCACGACCTGACCATCATTTTGCAGGACAATGCTCAAGCACGTTGAGTGCAAGCTGTTACTGATTCCAGAATGAGATTTTCACTCTGCAGCGGAGTGTGCGCTGATATGAAACTTCCTGGCAGATTAAAACTGTGTGCCCGACCGAGCTGCCCGCGAAAGGCAAAGGTCCCGAGTTCGAGTCTCGGTCGGGCACACAGTTTTAATCTGCCAGGAAGTTTCATATCAGCGCACACTCCGCTGCAGAGTGAAAATCTCATTCTGGAAACATCCCCCAGGCTGTGGCTAAGCCATGTCTCCGCAATATCCTTTCTTTCAGGAGTGCTAGTTCTGCAAGTTTCGCAGAAGAGCTTCTGTAAAGTTTGGAAGGTAGGAGACGGATACTGGCAGAAGTAAAGCTGTGAGTACCGGACGTGAGTCGTGCTTCGGTAGCTCAGTTGGTAGAGCACTTGCCCGCGAAAGGCAAAGGTCCCGAGTTCGTGTTACTGATTTGTTTGACTGGTGCGGCTTCTAAGTGCTATACCACGTACTGATCTCCCCTGACTAAGTCCTCGTGAGTTCAACTCCATTTCTAAACTGAAGGAAACACTTCACGGTATTCGCTTCAGATCTGCCACAAATTCGTCGGACAATAGACCGCGCTTCTCGAACTGTCAACACAACTGGCACTGCTAAGTGTATCCTACGACTTCCACATCGCTGGCAACGGGTTATACAGAATGCTGGTGACTACTTTGAAGGTCAGTAAAACTTTGAAACTAGTATCTATTTTGTATGAACTGTAAATAAATAGTTGCCACTATTAAAGTTCCAACCCTCGTAATGGTATCATTGACTCCTGTTGGATTCAAACAACTTTCAAATCGATACGAGCTTGTACATAATGAAGTAAATTACTACAATATAAAAAAAAAGAAACTAAAACAGGTATTTTAGACGAAACAAACTTTTCTGATTGTGCTGAAAATTTTAGTTCTCTGGACAAAAGGTCACTTTTCGCTTTTCGTCTCATATTCTGTCACGCCTGCCCCCGTGTGGGGCATTGTGTTACGGCGTATTACGAATCGGAACTTGGAGAGTTGCTCTATCCACTGATGGGTGTCCATTTTCCGTACGTCTTGCACCTTTCGTGCATGCGACTTCTGAAACCTTGGAGGTCGTTATGAATAACCCAGTACAGAGTGCGGCGCTTGAATCCGGGCAAATTTCAATTTGAATTTCCAGCCCTATCGTAGTTCCCCCGAAGGTCGCGACTGGCGTCCTTGAAAGCCGTAGGCATGTAATAAACAGTCACAACCTCACAATGGCCGAGGTGTTAGGGACAAGTGCGGAGTACAACCGAATAGTCTCGGCTGTCGACAGTCTTCGCGGTGGGCGTTCGCCCACTGAAACACATCGATTCTCGGATAACCGAGATAATCTGTTTGCGATATTGTGGCCAAGTTCCGGGTGATCAAAAAGCCAGTATAAATTTGAAAACTTAATAAACCACGGAATAATGTAGATAGAGAGGTAAAAATTGACACAAATGCTTGGAATGACATGGGGTTTTACTAGAACAAAAAAAAAAGAAAAAGAAATACAATGTTAACAAAATGTCCGACAGATGGCGCTGGACAGCAAAACTGCTACCGTGACGGGTGAGAGGTACGCCGATATGTTACAGCACCGCATCATCCCCAGCCTGGCTGATAAACACCTGCTGGAACGTACGATGTTTATGCAGGATGGTGCTCCACCCCATACTGCTAGACGCGTGAGAGATCTCTTGCGCGCGTCGTTTGGTGATGAACGTGTGTTCAGCCGCCGCTTTCGTCATGCTTGGCCTCCCAGGTCCCCGGACCTCAGCCCGTGCGATTGTTGGCTTTGGGGTTACCTGAAGTCGCAAGTGTATCGTGATCGACCGATATCTCTAGGGATGCTGAAAGACATCCGACACCAATGCCTCACCATAGCTCCGGACATGCGTTACAGTGCTGTTCACAACATTATTCCCCGACTACAGCTATTGTTGAGGAATGATGGTGGACATATTGAGCATTTCCTGTAAAGAACATCATCTTTACTTTGTCTTGTTATGCTAATTATTGCTATTCTGATCAGATGAAGCGCCATCTGTCGGACATTTTTTAAATTTTTGTATTATTTCGTTCTAATAAAACCCGTTGCCATTCCAAGCATGTGTGTCAATTTGTACCTCTCTATCTACATTATTCCGTGATTTATTCAGTTTTCAAATTTATACTGACTTTTTGATCACCCGATGTAATGCTTCAGAGGAGTCTGGGAATGGTTCCGCTAACGCGGCGAGGAAACGTCATTCGACGAAACGCTTGTCACGAACTGCGGCAGACATCGAAAGGGCTCAGGCGCTGATTTCCGAGGATCCGGGGCAATCGCTGAGGAAATTGGCGTCATTGTTGAATGTTAGCGAGCGAACAATACGTCGGATGCCAGAAGAGGATCTCATACTAGCCATTTAGTGCAAAACTGGCTGTCGGATAACATAGACATGTTCTGATTGTAATGGTTCTTTATTTACGTGACCATTACGGCACTCCAACCTTAGTTCTCGATACCAGTAATATCGTACTACTTTTCTGCGAAGTAACAGACATATTTTTGTGACAATATTCACATTTAGTTTTATTAATGTATAGGTACTCCGATGTATCGATATATTACAGTGATATGGTTCTTGTGTGTATTGATTTCGGTGAGACTGTCATAATCTTTGAAATACTTGTAACCGTTTTGGCGCGAATGCGCACAGAGCAGTCTTTGTTTCACTTTGCACAAGTTAAGTTGTTATTTCGCTTTGTAAAAGAACAGTCAAGTCCAGTGTTTGGTTAAAGCGGAAATTAAATATATGAAGATTGATACAAAACTGTTTTCTTGATAATGTGAGAATTAAGAAGAAGTATATGTGAATTTACAAGAAGTTTAATAAAAATGTGGATAGTGAACACCAAGTAAAAATTTTTTTTACCATACCGTTGTTCTGATCTGGAATTGTTTGATCATTAAGAATTTCCTGAAAAACGCATTTGTTAGGTCTTCAAATATTGCTAAAATACAGATCTGGACCTTCTAGTCCGCAGCTCGTGTAGCGTTTTCGCTTCCCGCGCCCGGGTTCGATTCCCGGTGGGGTCAGGGATTTTCTCTGCCTCGTGATGACTGGATGTTGTGTGATGTCCTTAAGTTAGTTAGTTTCAAGTAGTTCTAAGTTCTAGGGGACTGATGACCATAGATGTTACTTCCCATAGTGTTCAGAGCCATTTGAACCATTTTGGACCTTCTAGCGCTCAAAGTGTAATCACCCTAGAATCAACAAGATGAGCCATAACAACTTCGACGAAATCTACGTGGGAATCCATTCAAGATAAGTGCCAAAATTAATGACTTTTTTTTTACAGTGACTGCATTATTTCCATTCTAACGATACCGTCCACAGCCAATAACTTTATTGTTGTCCGATTAAGCGAAAATCCCTGCGTGAGCAACATTATTAATCTGATTTCTAACGTAGTTTGCAAGTGGTGGTATTGTTAGATGGTCAAAGGAGTTCTGGCCCCCAAATAGCCCGGATTTGAGCCCCCTCGACTACTATGACTGAAGCGTAGACGAAAGAGTTGCCAATAAGACGTGACACCCTCATGTCCTATCTCTACGCACTGCAGTCGAAGCAGCATTCGCGAATATGGACAGCGGTGTTTTAAAGAGCGCGTACGGTCACAACAGGATAAAATTGGGGGTGGTCATTGCGGCTGAAGTGGGTCACATAGAGTAATGTTACTCCTGAAAGATACCACTACTTATATTTCTACTTTGTTTTTATACGGCTGCTGTTACGAACAAGTTTTCGCATTTAAGCGCCGCACCCTGTATAATCTGCACCCGTGTAACGGGCAGCTTGCGGTATTTTCCAGGCCCCTCGGCACCCACAGTGAGATGAGACTGTCAGCCTTACAAAGACGCCATTTGCGGGAAGAAGACGCAGTGGCCCCACGGCCGCGCCTCCCACCTACACACGTGCCCGGCTACCGGACGCGCCCTTTGCAGCTGACGGTAATTGGGCGCTGGTCCCCTTTCAGCGCGACACCTCCTAATTACTTTCCGCATTTACAAGGCGCTGCCGCCCCTTTGCGTGCCGGAAAAAGCTCGCCTCGCGTCAGCGATGCTAAAAGCGCAACGCGGATCCGTCTGGAACCGGCGCAGAGAGGCGCGCTCCCCAATTCACCGCTGCTGCAAATATTTAAAAGGACGGCCTCGTCTACTGATCTGCGGCTTCCAAACTGCGTCAGGGAGGTTTATTGCTGTGCTGCCGCGGGTAATGCGGGATCAACGACACCACATACCGCGCCCTATTACAGCGAACGGCGTCCTATTACTACTCGCGAGATGCTTTCCCTTTCCTTTTCTAAAATCGTTTGGCATTATTCCGCCGCACACTCCATTACAAGGAGAAGTAAGGACACCTTACCAAAATACTTTATGGTGAGTGATGGACGGTACTTTGTATCCCAACGTCAATCTCCCACCCCCGTTTCTCACGCATTCCTGTTACAGACACGAATGGTTATAAGCGCAAAGAACGATCTCTGGTAAACACCGGTGTGAGCTCGGCTCTCTTAATTTCTTTATCTTGATGGTCTCTTCCTGAAATATACGTAGGAAAAGGCAATAAACGGTAATTTTTTTAAAAAAATGAAAAGATTTCAATTGTCTATTACACACAAACATCACTGAAGAGCCAAAAATGGTACACTTGCCTAGTGTAGGGCCTCAGCGAGAACGCGGAAGTGCCGCAACATGGACTCGACTAAAGTCTAAAGTAGTGCTGGAGGAAACTGACACCATGAATCCTACAAGGCCGTCCAATAATCCGTAAGAGTAAGAGGGGTTGGAATCTCTTCTGACCAGCACGTTGCAAGGCATCCCAGACATGATCAATAATGTTCATGTATGGTGAGTTTGGTGGCCAGCGGAAGTGTTTAAACTCAGAAGACTGTTCCTGCAGCAACTCTGTAGCAATTGTGGACGTGAGGGGTCTCGCATTGTCCTGCTGGAATTGGCTAAGTCCGTCGGAATGAACAATCACACGAATGTATGCCAGGTGATTAGACAGGATGCTTACATACGTGTCACTAGTCAGAGTCGTATCTCCACTATCAGGGGCCCCATATCACTCTAACTGCACACGTCCAACACCGTTATAAAGCCTCTACCAGACTGAAGAGTCCCCTGCTGACATGCAGGCTCCATGGATTCATAAGGCTGTCTCGATACCCGTACACGTCCATCCACTCGATACAATTTGAAACTAGACTCCTCGGATCAGGCAACGTGTTTCCAATCATCAACAGGCTACTGTCGGTGTTGACGGCATGGCGTAAAGCTTTGGGTCGTGCAGTAATCAAGGCTTCACGAGGAGGCCTTTGCTCCTAAACCGAAATCGATGATGTTTCGTTGAATGGTTCGCACGCTGACACTTCCTGATGGCCCAACACTGAAATCTGCAGCCATCTGAAGAAGCGTTGCACTCCTGTCAGGTGGAACGATGCTCTTCAGTCGTCGTTTGTCTCGTTCTTGCAGGAACTTTTTCCGAGCGCAGCGATGTCGGAGATTTGATGTTTTACCGGATTTCTGATATCCACAGGAGCACTCGTGAAATAGTCGTACGGGAAAATCCCCACTTCATCGCTAGCTGGGAGATGCTGTGTCCCATCGCTCATGCGCCGACTAAAACCACGCTCAAACTCACTCAAATGTTGACAATACCACTGCAGCAGCAGTAACAGATTTAATTGCGCCAGACACTTGTCTTATATAGGCGTTGCCAACCGCAGTGCCGAATTCCGTTTAAACATTTTTGTATTTAAATGCGCATGGCCATACCAGTTATACCAGTTTCTTTGGCGCTTCAGTGTATAAAGGATGGAAACACAATGTGCATGCCACTGGCTGGAAAACTTTCAAACTTTTTGTTTGTAGGAAGATGGTGACTACAGCGCAAGACTTTAATTTGTACAAACTCAGTCCATTGCTCAAGGGCAAGGTGAGTTTCCGTCAGTTCAGCAAGAAGCCACAACTATACCAGCAGATTTCCGACCGGCATACAAATTACTTCGAGGTTGATTGCATATTGCAAAGGGGAGACAGCCACACACGTGTGATGACAATGTAGAGCGTATCCCAGACGCGTTCACACGGAGCCCTCGAAGTTGACGAGATGGGTTGGCCAGGAACTTCAACTTCCTCAAAAAACGATGTGGCGTGTTCTGAAACGACGCCGGCATATGAAGCCTTACAAGCTGCAACAATTACGTCCCAGCGACCATAACAGATTTCCCTTGGTGCAAGATGGAAACGGAAATGAGCGTTTGGCGTCATTGGCCGGGAAGCCCTGCCAAACGTCTAGAAAAATAAACACATTTTCAAGGTTCTGTGATGTTGTAGACAGGCTTTAGTGTTGACAGCCACACAGTCGTCGTCCATTGTCGCCTTACCGCCAGAAAGTACAGCGAACAGACCCTGTTGCACATTGTGTTGGCTGCTGCATATGTGACAGTATTGAATTCCTTCTCATGCTAAGGCCCATGTGGCGTTCATCAGTACGGATGTTTTGAGGAGCGTGGACATTGAAGCAATGGTATGGCTGGCAATGAGTCCCGACCGAAACCCCATGGGACATAGGTGGGACATGCTTCACAGGCGTGTTCGTGGTCGTCCTGTTCTACGACAGACTCTCCAAGAACTCACATGGCCTGTCATTGAGGAATGGGAACGAGTACCACACAGTGATCTCCAAAGGAGCACGCCACGTATTTGCTAAGCAGCGATAAACGCTCGCAGAGGGCTTGCACATTACTGAAGCAAGAGTTCAGTTCCTTTTATGCAAACGATCGAGGATGTAATGATGTTTCGTTGTGTACTTAATCTGTGGAGGACAAAGGTTTAATGTGGTTATTGTTGTTGTTGTTGTGGTCTTCAGTCCTGAGACTGGTTTGATGCAGCTCTCCATGCTACTCTATCCTGTGTATGTTTCTTCATCTCCCAGTACCTACTGCAGCCGACATTCTTCTGAATCTACTTAGTGTATTCATCTCTTGGTCTCCCTCTACGAATTTTACCCTCCACGCTGCCCTCCAATACTAAATTGGTGATCCCTCGATGTTTCAAAACATGTCCTACCAACCGATCCCCTCTTCTAGTCAACTTGTGCCACAAACTCCTCTTCTCCCCAATTCTATTCAAACCTCCTCATTAGTTATGTGATCTACCCACCTAATCTTCAGCGGTCTTCTGTAGCACCACATTTCGAAAGCTTCTATTCTCTTCTAGTCTAAACTATTTATCGTCCACGTTTCACTTCCATACATGGCTACACTCCATAGAAATACTTTCAGAAACGACTTCCTGACATTTAAATCCATACACAAACCCAATTCTCAATTATTGCTCATTGAGAGTGGCAGACGCTCAAAGTCATTTTCCCTGATTGTTCTGAGCAGTACTTGAGAAAAACGCAACCAATTATTACGTTCGGAAACCTTTCAATGTTTCTCTAGGTTGCAGCAGTGTGCGCACACTTCAGTTCCAGTAAAAATGGCGTCGAGGCAACAGAAAGCGTTCTGTGTTCTACGTTTTGCGCAGTGCTGGTCAGCAATAATTGTTCAGCGTGACTTTCGTACCAGGCACTGTGTGGATCCTCCTACAACACAGAGCATTAGACGATAGCACGAACATTTCCAAGAAACAGGTTGTTTGTGTAAAGGCAATATAGCTTATTTCATGTCATAGAGCAGCTAAAAAGTTTTGCAACGAATCTGGTTTGTTCGCTGTAAAGATTCGTAAAGTGTTCTCCCAGCAGTGATTTGATCGCGCACGCAGCTGGTGTAAAACAAAACAGCTCTCGCCAGTTACGCGGACGGGCGCTCCGGTTTTTGCTGGTGCATTTCGAGATATCAGATTAATAACCCAGTTTATTACTGCGCAGGGACATTACTTTGGCTTTGTTTCCAGTCTCAATGCACGTGGAGCGCACTAACCCCGCGGCAATAAACTGTGTTATTCAATAACGAGCACAAAGCACGTCCTCGTGACGCAGCCTAAAATTCACAGACCGCCGGGGGTGGGGTCGAATTCGCACATGCGAGAGGCTCTGTACTCAATTCAGAGAGCCCGACATTACAAGGGTGGCTTAATAATCTCGTAAATTTCCAAGAAAGAATAGAAAGTTTTTGATCCGCCCGAATGGTTGGTAAGCTTGATTATTCCAATGATCGTATGAAGAATTTCAACAGCGTACAGCGTGCAGTTCATTGTTGGTAGCCGTCTCAATCGGTAGGTGTGTAGACACCGATTGAAAACTGAGAAAAATCGAGTTTCTTGCTCTTTTTAAAGATCTTCATTTGAAGGATGACTGCCTCAATGCCCAAGGCGATTTTGCCGGATTGGCATACCGATTCTGGACTGTACGGTCTCCGAATGGAACCTTTTTGATCGCCCTTTATACTTCCAGAATGAATTTTCACTGTGCAGTGGAGTGTGTGCTGACATGAAACTTCCTGCCAGATTACGTGTACTGGTGTGAGACTCGAACTCCGGACCTTTGCCTCCCGCTGGTAAGTGCTCTACCGACTGAGCTACTCAATCACGACTCACGACCCGTTCAAAATGGCTCTGAGCACTATGGGACTTAACATCTGAGATCATCAGTCCCCTAGAACCTAACTAGCCTAAGAACATCACACCCATCCATGCCCGAGGCAGGATTCGGACCTGCGACCGTAGCGGTCGCGCGGTTCCAGACTGAAGGGCCTATAACCGATCGGCCACACCGACCGGCTCACGACCCGTCCTCACAGCTTTACTTCCGCCAGTACCTCATCTCCTACTCTCCAGACTCCACAGAAGATTTCCAGCGAAACTTACAAGACTATACCTCCTGGAAGAAAGGATATTGCAAGGACATGGCTCACCCACAGCCTGGAAGATGTTTCAAGAATGAGATTTTCACTCTGCAGCCGAGCGTGTGCTGGTATGCTGCTTCGTAGCAAATTGAAACTGTGTGCCGGACCGAGACTCGAATTAGGGACCTTTGCCTTTTACAGGCAAGTGCTCTGTCAACTGGGCTATTCAAGCACGACTCTCGACTCGTCTTCACAACTTTACTTTCGTCAGCACCTCATTTTCTAACTCCATCCTTCATTCCGGAAACATCTCACAGACTGAGGGTAAGCCATGTCTCCGTAATATCCTTTGTTCTAGGGTTGCTAGTCTTGCAAGTTTCGCGGAAGAAGTTCTGGGAAGTTTGGAATATGGGAGATGATGAAGTGGTGGAAGTAAACCTGTGAGGACGAATCGTGAGTTGTGCTTGGGTAGGTCAGATTGTAGAGCACTTCCCTGCGAAAGTAAAGGTCCCGAGATCGAGTCTTTGTCCGTCCGTCCGGCGTACAGTTTTCATATGCCAGGAAGTTTCCATCCAAGGCACACCCGCTGTAGAGTGAAAATCTCATTGTGGAAATATTTTGGTTTGTTTCAGAATGAAACTAACTTCTCCCCGTGGCTTCAGACGAAAATCACGAGTGGTAACCATCCTGACAGAGTACTTCTACAGTACGCCTTGAGGAAATATGTTGATTTAAATTTGAATTCAAGGAGGAAGAACGTCTCTACGACCTCTGTGAATAGTAAAGATATAGAAATGAAGTATTTTTTAGAAAAAATATTGTGGATTTTTTTTTTAAATTTACTCATATTCTCCAGGGCTTTGCGTAGGCAGTTCTCACGGGAACTTTAATCGGGAGCTGATTGGAAGGAAGATAACGTTGCTTCAACAGCACGGTCATTAGAGACGAAGCACAGAATCAAAAGTTCATATCACTGAAGGATGATACGGAAATCGGCCGTGTCCTTTCAAAGAACCCCTCCTCGCATTTGCCTTAAACGATTAGGGGAAATGACAGGTAACCTACATCTTGGTGGCAGAACGGAGATTTGAAAGGTCGTTCTCCCGAATGCGAGTGCATTGTGCTACCCACTGCGCCACGTCGCCCGGTAGCTGGTTAGAGACTTCCCCAATAACTGGACTGCCGACACCGGTTGCTACCGCTTCTCTTCGGGTTCACTGCGCCTTCTCGGAACCTCTGGCCACTTTTCCAATCTGTGGCTGGAATCGGTTGTTCCAGATGGCGGCCTCAGGTGGCGTTGAAGTGGAGCAGGAGAGGGTGGGGGGGGTGGGGTGGGGTGGGGGGAATCAGGGGCGACGGCGCCTAATTGGCGGACTGCTCGCAAGCTGGCCAACTGCACGGCCACCGGGATTTCCCGGCTGACGTAGCACGGGGATTTACCGGCTCACTTGACAGGAGGGTTTTGCAGAGGCGCTGATGCGCGAGCGATTCAGCTCTGCTTTCCTCAGTTGTAACGGCGTCGTCGCCATCCGCAGTGCTGTAAATGCTGACTGAACGCTGCCCGTATTACACTGTACAGTAAGTTTTGTCAGACGCGCTAGATGAAAGTTTTATAAAAATTTTACACTTCGACATAAGATGAGAATGACATTCTTAGAAAAGGTGCAGAATCTTAACGCTGCCACAGGACTGGAATCTCAGCAGCTTTTCATCAGAAATATTTTACTATTTGTTAGGACACGTTTATGTCTTCTACTGGGATTGGATCGTGGCCTTAGCTTTAATAAAAGATTCGCCATACATCTATGAGACTATATATGGGCCCAATGGGTGAGGTGGCGCAGCAAATATTGTGATTATTCGGGAAGGCTGGGAATGCAATCCCCTATTTTCGGTTTGCTGTCGCTTATCAAAATATCTGAGGTGTATGCCGTCTGTTTCCTTAACAAGGCCACATTCTATCTTCCCCCGCTAAGACAGCATTCTGTTTGTAATGATACTGACATCGACCAGACGTCAAACTCCAGAAAACATTTAGCTATCTTCCTATACCTATAGTAATACTATCGATAACCATTTAGTTGAAAACTGCGTAGTATCTTATGAAACACTAGACTAGGGTATCGCTGTCACTTGGTCTCCACCCACCACACCCTTTCCCATGGCACTCCCCCCCCCTCCCCCCCCTCTCTCTCTCTCAAACTCTTCCACACACACATACACACACACACACACACACACACACACACACACACACTCACACACACACACAAACACACACACTTCCCTCCATCACCAAACTCACGATTCCTACATGCCTTATGATGCGTCCTGTCAACCAACCCTTCTTTAGTTCAATTCTGCCACACATTTCTTTTCTCCCCAATTCGATTCAGTACCAGCCCATTAGTATTCACCTTTCCCAGAAATGTTTTTGTGGCTGTGGCTAGTATGCATTTGATATTCTCTCTACTTCAGCCATCATTAGTTATTTGGGAACCCAAATAACAAAACTCATCTACTACTTTTAATGTCTCATTTCCTAATCTACTTCCCTCAGTATCACCAGATATAATTAGATTACATTGCATTATTCTTCTCTCACTTACGATGACCAACGACTTCTAAACTGTTTCTAAGCAGCCACTCAATTTATTCAATTACTTTTCCAAGTCGTTTTCCCTGACACCATCAGAAAAGATATTTTTTTTTTCTTTTTCTTATACACTACTGGCCATTAAAACTGCTACACCAAGAAGAAATGGAGATGATAAACAGGTATTCATTGGACAAATATATTACACTAGAACTGACATGTGATTACATTTTCAAGCAATTTGCCTGCATAGATCCTGAGAAATCAGTACCCAGAACAACCACCTCTAGCCGTAATAACGGCCTTGATACGCCTGGGCATTGAGTCAAACACAGCTTGGATGGCGTGTACAGGTATAGCTGCCCATGCAGCTTCAACACGATACCACAGTTCATCAAGAACAGTGACTGGCGTATTGTGACGAGCCAGTTGCTCGGCCACCATTGACCAGACTTTTCAATTGGTGAGAGATCTGGAGAATGTGCTGGGCAGGGCAGCAGTCTAACATTTTCTGTATCCAGAAAGGCCCGTACAGGACCTGCAACATGCAGTCATGCATTATCCTGCTCCAATGTAGGGTTTCACAGGGATCGAATGAAGGGTAGAGCCACGGGTCGTAACATATCTGAAATGTAACTTCCACTGTTCAAAGTGCCGTCAATGCGAACAAGAGGTGACCGAGACGTGTAACCAATGGCACCTCATATCATCACGCCGGGTAATGCACCAATATGGCGATGACGAATATATGCTTACAATGCATTCACCGCTATGCCGCCAAACACGGTTGCGGCCATCACGATGCTGTAAACAGAACCTGGATTCATCCGAAAAAATAACGTTTTGCCATTCGTGCACCCAGGTTCGTCGTTGAGTACACCATCGCAGGCGCTCCTGTCTGTGATGCAGCGTCAAGGGTAACCGCAGCCACGGTGTCCGAGCTGATAGTCCATGCTGCTGCTAACGTCGTCGAACAGTTCGTGCAGATGGTTGTTGTCCTTCAAACGTCCCCATCTGTTGACACAGGGATCGAGACGTGGCTGCACGATCCGTTACAGCCATGTGGATAAAATGCCTATCTCGACTGCTAGTGATATGAGGTCGTTGGGATCCAGCACGGCGTTCCATATTATCCTACTGAACCCACCGGTTCCATATTCTGCTAACAGTTATTGGACCTCGACCAACGCGAGCAGTAATGTCGCGATACGATAAACCGCAATCCCGATAGGCTACAATCCGGCCTTTATCAAAGTCGTAAACGTGATGGCACGCATTTCTCCTCCTTACACGAGGCATCACAACAACGTTTCTCCAGGCAACGCCGTTCAACTGCTGTTTGTGTATGAAAAATCGGTTGGAAAATTTCCTCATGACAGCACGTTATAGGTGTCGCCACCGGCGCCAACCTTGTGTGAATGCTCTGGAAGGACAATCATTTGCATATCACAGCATCTTCTTCCTGTCGGTTAAATTTCGCGTCTGTAGCACGTCATCTGCGTGGTGTAGCAATTTTAATGGCCAGTAGTGCATCTTACCCAAGACAAGTCGTATGGTCAGTATTGCCTCAGGTGTTCCGCCATTTCTCTGACATTAAAACTGATCTTCGCCGAGGTCGGCTACTACCTGTTATTCCACTCATCTGTAAATAAATGACTCAGTATATTGGCTCTCCCAAGGATTTCAATGACTCTGAGGGGGCAATATCGTCTACTCCAGGGGGACGTTTCGACTCTGGTCTGCTGTTTAATTAATATCAGATGTATGAATGTTTACCATGCACCAGATGGTGATATAGCATGAGAACGGCCGGGAGAGCAAGAGCCGTATCGCACTGGAGCAGAGAGAAACTGGGGATTCGCCTACCATGTTGGCCGCCGAGAAGCGAATCTTTTATTATTTATATTTACTGTTTAAATATTAATCCAACGCTCCAATCGTGCTGATGAAGTTACTTGCACTGGTAACTTGTGCATTACATCACTCAATGCATCAGGAAACGGTAATTACACATTTTATTTACTGTCAGTGCCTGTTGATGAAAAGGGATGGAACAGCCACAAGTTCGCCCTGATATGGCAGGTGCCAAAATGCTAAGATAGCTCATTGGTTTTCGCGGAGGTAATACATGAATATGTATATAGAATCTGATTTCATGTAAAGACGGAATAGTCTGTTCCAAAATTGCCTCGCTTGACGTTCTTGTGCCAGTTTGTGTTAATCTCGCGTGAATTCCAAAATCGTGTGGAGATTTGTACTGTGTCTTTTGCTGTCCTGCAGAAATGATTACCATCCGGACATTTTGCCATGAATAATGATAGACTGGCTCTCAGAATTTTTTTCTTAATTTTTTTGCTTCTATGCATAGAAATAAAATCCAGTGGAATCGCAATACAGTACTCCGTAATTTCAATTTCAATAGCACTGATTTTTTTCCCATTTGCTACTTCGTTAGGCAATGTTTACTACCTGCGGCCAGAGGAGAAGAAATCAATTGGGATGACAGCTACATCTTTACAAGAGGAGAGGTAAGCAAGTTGCTACTGGCTGTACTAAGGATGGATAGTGACAGCGAATATTATTTACTGAAATCCATCGTGTTTGTTAATCCCGGGACATCTTTTCTCGTGAGAAGTGTTATATTAAGGAACTCGCTTGGTATTATCTGAGGGTAACAATTTGCATATTTTGAGAATTATATTTGACGTACCCACTCATGAACACTTAACACTTAGGGTCCACATTTGTGGATGTGTGACTAAAGTGACAGACTACATTTTGAAGTGCTTTTGTAGCCCCCGTTGTACAGGGTTATTCCAAATGAGGGACCAATTTTCAAAACTTCGTATTTATTCACGTAAAAATAAAAAATGAACAAGTTTTATACCAATGAAAAGAGGAAGTTTTAAAGCTTTTTCATGATGTTTGATTTCAATTTAATAAATGTAATAATTTGTAATTTATTAGTTTTTAATATTCATTTTATAATTAGAAATGTTATAAATGTTCAATGTGGCCACCGCTGCACAGCAAACATTGACGCGGTAGCCAAACTTCCCACACACTTGAAAGTATATCTGCTGTTACTGAGTGCACGGCAGCAGTGATCCGGTTCCGCAGTTCAGAGTGGCTGGTAGAGGCGGGACGGAAACAGCTTCCTTCGCATAACCCCATAAGAAACAGTCGCAGGGTGTGAGATCAGCAGATCTCGCTGGCCAGAAGTACAGAACCAGGACCTCAAGTCCCCTGCGACCGATCCAGCTCTGAGGAAGGGCGTCATTCACTGGTGGTTGAACAGCGAATTTGGTACGAAATGCCCGCTGCACTGCAATTTGCGACTCACTGAAGAACGCAGAAAATCTTGGGCTCTACAGTCGTCATATCACTTACAACTGACAGGCAAACGGAATGACGGCCCTAGAGAGCCTGTATAGGGAGAGAGTGGCCGTATGTGAAGTTGCCCGTGATTGGCTGATTAGCTTTGGCGCCATTTTTCTGCCAAACGTCTCTCGCGCTTCCTATGTTCGCCGTGCTTTTTAGTTGAAGTTCAGAGGACTTTTGGAAACGATTAAAAAGTATTTGAATTATTGAGAGGCTTACTATGCGTTGTCCATGCATGTTCGATTTAGTTGTATATCGTTTTTAGTACGTAATTAGCGTTTACAATCTTAAATACGAGTTGAAGTAATGAAGCATTTTGTGATGAAGTCGGTAGGCCTACATGTTTGCCGGCCGGAGTGGCCGTGCGGTTCTAGGCGCTACATTCTCGAGCCGAGCGACCGTTACGGATGCAGGTTCGAATCCTGCCTCGGGCATGGATGTGTGTGATGTCCTTAGGTTAGTTAGGTTTACTTAGATCTAAGTTCTGGGCGACTGATGACCTCAGAAGTTGTCGCATAGTGCTCAGAGCCATTTGAACCATTTTGAACCCACATGTTTGAAGTAGGTAGGGCTATTACACTTTACTGCACTTTTAAGCTCTTATTTCTTTACAGTTCTTGCATACTGGTAGCATCACAAGCTTTTCTGAAGCCAATATCAGACAGTCATTGCTGGAAACGAAAAGTTCCTGTAATTGTTTTGACATGCTCATTCGACTTTATAGCGTCAAACTTTATTTCGTTCCGGATCACAACACTAGGCATTATTTTGGTTTCAGTATTATTGCCTGACTGTTGATGCAGGCAAGCTGTAAGCACCTTTATTCGTAGTAAATAATTGTAGTTACTTTTTAATAGGCCTACTTACTGTGGGATAGAAGGGATACGCTATCTACGAAAGGTATTCAGTATGTATATATAAATGAAAGAAAGTCGTAAGCGCTTGTTTACTTGTGACATGCAATAAGTTTGAAGACGTGGCAAGAAGTACTAATACGTCTCACACTTTTTGCATGTCCCAAGTAAACAACTGTTTACGACGTAATTACGTTAAATCATTAGCGTTACGCATTTCCGATACGTAACAAATGCTATATACTAAATTTTTTATTTACGTTACTTTCATTGCAATATGTCTAATAAACGAACTTTAAAGGAGATAAATGCAAGTAACGAATAATTTTTACAGCCACTGTATCAAATTTCCCTGTGCTGTAAGTACTGGGCTACTGTTGTTGTTGTGGTGTTCAGTCCTGAGACTGGTTTGATGCAGCTCTCCATGCTACTCTATCCTGTGCAAGCTTCTTCATTTCCCAGTACTTACTGCAGCCTATATCCTTCTGAATCTCCTTAGTGTATTCATCTCTTGGTCTCCCTCTACGATTTTTACCCTCAACGCTGCCCTCCAATGTTAAATTTGTGATCCCTTGATGCCTCAGAACATGTCCTACTAACCGATCCCTTCTGCTTGTCAAGTTGTGCCTCAAACTCCTCTTCTCCCCAATTGAAAGAGAGTATTCCAGTCAACATTGTCAAAAGCTTTCTCGAAGTCTACAAATGCTAGAAACGTAGGTTTGCCTCTCCTAAATCTATTTTCTAAGATAAGTCGTAGGGTCTGTATTGCCTCACGTGTTCCAACATTTCTGCGGAATCAAAACTGATCTTCGCCGAGGTCGGCTTCTACTAGTTTTTCCATTCGTCTGTAAAGAATTCGCGTTAATATTTTGCACCCGTGACTTATTAAACTGATGGTTCGGTAATTTTCACATCTCTCAACGCCTGCTTTCTTTGGGATTGGAATTATTATATTCTTCTTGAAGTCTGAGGGTATTTCGCCTGTCTCTTACATTTTGTTCACCAGATGGTAGAGTTTTGTCAGGAATGGCGCTTCCAAGGCCGTCAGTAGTTCCAATGGAATATTGTCTACTCCTGGGGCCTTGTCTCGTCTCAGGTCTTCCAGTGCTCTGTCGAAGTCTTCACGCAGTATCGTATCTCCCATTTCATCTTCATCTACATCCTCTCCCATTTCCATAATATTGTCCTCAAGTACATCGCACTTGTATAGACCCTCTATATAGTCCTTCCAGCTTCCTGCTTTCCCTTCTTTGCTTAGAGCTGGGTTTCCATCTGAGCTCTTGATATTCATGCAAGTGGCTCTCTTTTCTCCAAAGGTCTCTTTAATTTTCCTGTAGGCAATATCTATCTTACCCCTAGTGAGGTAAGCCTCTACATCTTTACATTTCTCCTCTAGCCATACCTGCTTAGCCATTTTGCACTTCCTGTCGATCTCATTTTTGAGACGGTTGTATTCCCTTTCGCCTGCTTCATTTACTGCGTTTGTATATTTTCTCCTTTCATCAGTTAAATTCAATATTTCTTCTGTTACGCAAGGATTTCTACTAGCCCTCGTCTTTTTACCTACTTGTTCCTCTGCTGCCTTCACTACTTAATCCCTCAGAGCTACCCATTCTCCCTCTACTGTATTTCTTTCCCCATTCTTGTCAATTGTTCCCTTATGCTCTCCCTGAAACTCTGTACAACCTCTGATTCTTTTAGTTTATCCAGGTCCCATCTCCTTCAATTCCCAACTTTTTGCAGTTTGTTCAGTTTTAATCTACAGTTCATAACCAATAGATAGTGGTCAGAGTCCACATCTGCCCCTGGAAATGTCTTACAATTTAAAACTTGGTTCATAAATCTCTGTCTTATCATTAAATAATGTATCTGGTACCTTCTAGTATCTCCAGGATTCTTCCATGTATACAACCTTCTTTTATGATTCTTTAACCAAGTGTTAGCTATGATTAAGTTATGCTCTGTGCAAAATTGTACCAGATGGCTTCCTCTTTCATTTCTCTCCCCCAATCCATATTCACCCATTATGTTTCCTTTTCTCCCTTTTCCTACTCTCGAATTCCGGTCGCCCATGACTAGGCTACTATGAGTATATTATAGCTGTAAAGAAAGGCATTTAACAGATGATTTCGGTATATTGTCTTGTGCTTTTGATTCGGTGAGTGTGTACTTCACTACTCCACTATTGGCCATTCAAAAGTCCCGCCCGCAGTTTGGCAGAAAAATGGCCGCCGTATCGTCCGGTTGGCCACCACTCTCTCCCTATACAGCCTCTGTAGACGGCCTATTGCCGAGCGGACTCTACCGGCCGCTTCTGATACCATCACCGCCCGCCCGCCGCCGACCGCAAAAACTTCCTCTTTCCATTGTTCATTTTGGATAAACATGAATTTTTGAAAATGGGTCCATCATTTAGAATAGCCCTGTATTTTACAAAGAGAAGAGCAAAACTGATAAATTTGCATCAGGCGATATTGTTAAGAGTTTCGTCGTCTCCCGAGGTCTGTCATTTGACGAGGCACAAAACTTGTGTGTGTGTGTGTGTTTGTGTCTGGCAGGGCGGGTGAGTGGCTACCTGTGTTTGCACGAGCGGCGCCACTGGCGCAACCTCCGAATTAAGGGCGCAGCAGGTAATTCCGGCGTCGCCCACCCACGCCTCGATTCCAGGGAGATTTTCCGGCTGGGTGCGGAGCCCGGCGCACCTGTCTGTGTGCGCGCTGTTATGTACACAGGCCGGCCGAGCAGCCGGTGGAACTGGTTCCGTTCCGCAAACATCCTCGTCTTGTGTGGCACGCGGCTTCCTCTGTCCTTTTCCACACACTGTCCCGCCTGGCGAGGAACTCTGCACCAAACGGGGAGCGTCGTTGAGTGCCTACATTACAAGTCTTTCCCTGTTGGTCTGCACGTACCTCGCTCCCTTACCCATATAGAGCAGGTGCAACCGCACCTGTGTAGGCACTATAGAAAATACCGGTTCGTTATAACTAAAGTGCACGGCGGTCCAGTGTGGACTGTAATAATCCTGCGGCAGCGAAACTTGGTAGATGTTCTAATTAGTTCCTATTTTGATCACCAGGTGCAAATCTCGTGCTGTGAATCCAAGAAAGATGTGTAGAAACCTTCCCATACGTAATGGATTAGAAATGGAACGTGAGCAGAAAAAGCCAAGCAAGTTAGAAAGCCACAACTTTGATCGTTTTAAGGGGAGAGGCATCACAGGACATTTTAATTTCCACTGTCTATACTATTACAAATAAAGCTGTGAGTACCGGGCGTGAGTCGTGCTTCGGTAGCTCAGTTGGTAGAGCACTTGCCCGCGAAAGGCAAAGGTCCCGAGTTCGAGTCTCGGTCGGGCACACAGTTTTAATCCGCCAGGAAGTTTCATATCAGCGCACACTCCGCTGCAGAGTGAAAATCTCATTCTGAAATTCATAAAACTTTAACAGCATGACCAGGAATGATTCAGGATACATACTCATAGCAGTGGAAGCTCAAAAGCGTAACAAAACACATTTTTTAAAAAATGTGAAATTTCATAATTTTTTACTTACTACTGCCTGCATTTGTTGCTATAGGCACACTTTTCTTCCTAAGTTAGAGAGATTCTTCGATGACTTTTAAACAACACACAAACCATAGTTACAGGTGTATGAAACTCTAGAAGTTATTTAATTTATGAAAAAATTAATTTACGAAACTGTGAAACCAGTGCTGGGCGACCAGTGCACAGTGAAGAGAAGCCGTGTCGTCTTGGAACACGGCATCATCACTGAGAAACCAATATTCTATCAAGGGGTGGACCTGATGAGCCAATTAATTCATGAAAAACATTTTAAACTTCATGTTTAAAAAAATCAATTTTTATAGTTAATTATCTCAAATTTTCCACAGTTTTTTAATAGATTTGGAAAATCTACTGTTTGTATGCTATGAAAAATTCATCCAAGAATATTTCTTACTTAGTAAGAAAAGTGTACCTATAGCACTAAATGCAGCCAGTAGTAAGTGAAAAAATGACGAAATTTCTCATGTAAAAAAAAAGTGTTTTGTTAAGTTTTTAAGCTTACACTGCTATGAGTATGAATATTGAATCCTTCCTGGTCATGCTGTTACAGTTTTATGAATTTATTTATAAAAGTATGGACAGTGGAGATTAAAATATCCTGTGATGCCTCTCCTGCTCCAAGTCGGCCCATTTGACGTCCTACCCCCTTCATTAATCGCCGTTTACACATTTTGTTCATTATGAGCACCGTAGGTATCGACAAGATGCAGCTACCGTGAATAGACGTGGTCAACGGTTGCTAGCAACAGCTCTGATGGAGCCTGGGCAACGTGTTTCCGTACACGAACCTTTAGCTCAGGTACACGCCGGATGTGTCCCTGGTAAACTCTTTCTTTTAGATGTCCCCACAGCCAAATGTCACATGCATTCAGATCAGGTGATCTTGCACGCCACGCATCTTCAAAACGTCTGGAAAACTCACATTGGTGGAAGGTTGACGGGAGGGGCTGCCCCATCTTGCACGAAAACAGTGATTTCCCCCACAGTTGCACATTTCCAAAGCGGGAATCACGTGCTGTGCAAGTAGATTTCGATAGCGTGCAGACGTCACAGTACATTCGACAGGCCCTCTGGGTGTATTCTATTCACGGAAGAACGGACCGAGAATAAAGGTGCCCGTGAATCCACGCCATACAATCACATACGGCCAGTGCAATGGCTCTTCGTACGCGTTGTTGTTGTGGTCTTCAGTCCTGAGACTGGTTTGATGCAGCTCTCCAAGCTACTCTATCCTGTACAAGCCTCTTCACCTCCCAGTACCTACCGCAACATACATCCTTTTGAATCTGCTTAGTGTATTCATCTCTTGGTCTCCCCCTACGACTTTTACCCTCCACGCTGCCCTCCAATGCTAAATTTGTGATCCCTTGATGCCTCAGAACATGTCCTACCAACCGATCCCTTCTTCTGGTCAAGTTGTGCCACAAATTTCTCTTCTCCCCAATCCCGTTCAATACTTCCTCATTAGTTATGTGATCTACCCATCTAATCGTCACCATTCTTCTGTTGCACCACATTTCAAAAGTTTCTATTCTATTCTTGTCCAAACTATTTATCGTCCATGTTCCACTCCCATACATGGCTACACTTCATACAAATACTTTCAGAAATGACTTCCTGTCACTTAAATCTATACTCGATGTTAACAAATTTCTCTTCTTCAGAAACGCTTTCCTTGCTATTGCTAGTCTACAGTTTATATCCTCTCTACTTCAACCATCACCAGTTATTTTGCTCCCCAAATAGCAAAACTCCTTTACTACTTTAAATGTCTCATTTCCTAATCTAATTCCCTAAGCATCACCCGACTTAATTCGACTTCATTCCATTATCCTTGTTTTGCCTTTGTTGATGATCATCCTATATCCCATCTTCAAGACACTATCCATTCCGTTCAACTGATCTTTCAAGTCCTTTGCTGTCTCTGACAGAATTACAATGTCATCGGGAACATCAAAGTTTTTATTTCTTCTCCGTGGATTTGAATACCCACTCCGAATTTTTCTTTTGTTTCCTTCACTGCTTGCTCAATATACAGATTGAATAACATCGGGGATAGGCTACAGCCCTGTCTCACTCACTTTACAACCACTGCTTCGCTTTCATGTCCCTCGATTCTTATAATTGCCATCTGGTTTCTGTACAAATTGTAAATAGCCTTTCGCTCCCTCTATTTTACCCCTGCCACCTTCAGAATTTGAAAGAGAGTATTCCAGTACACAACACGCGGTTTAATAGTCCCCCAAATCCGGCAGCTCTGTCTATTCATTTGCACCCCCTAGTATAAAATGCGCCTCGTCACTCCACAGAATATTGCCCGGCCACATGGCATTAACTTCGATCTGTGCCAGAAACAGAAGAGCAAATTCAACACTTTGCTGCGGATCCTGAGGTTTCAGCTGTTGCACCATCTGGATAAGTAGACCACAGAGGTTTTCCGCAATGAGATTCACACTCTGCAGCGCGTGTGCCTTGACTGGAAACTTCCTGGAATATGAAAGCTGTGACGGACTGAGGCTCGAACTTGAGACCTTTACCTTTCGCAGGGAAGCGCTCTACCGTCTGATCCCTCAAGCACGACTCACGACTCGTACTCACAGTTTTACTTCCGCCAATACGTGATCTCCCATCTTCCAAAGTTCACAGATCTGGTGACTGCGGTGGCAAGGCGAGACGCGACAATAGAGTACCGTGTTCACAAAACCAGAGCTGGGCGACCAGTGCAGTGTGAAAAGAAGCCGTGTCGTCCTGGAACACGGCATTATCCTGAGAAACGAACATTCTATCAAGGGATGGACCTGATTAGCCAAAATGATCACATAATCCGCGTCAATAATGCGACCTTGCAGATTAACCATGCGGTTTGCCGAATACCACGACATGACTACAAAATCGTCAATGAACCTTCGTCATGTTTCAATGCTGGGACGTAGCTTCGGCCACAAACTGGACAAAGTAAGAAACAAGACGCATCCGACCAAGTGACTTTTCTTCCACTGCTCCACAGGTTCAGATTTTATGGCTTCGGCATCACATTTTCCTATTACGGGTGTCTGCATCACTGATGCACTATGGGTCTTAACATCTATGGTCATCAGTCCCCTAGAACTTAGAACTACTTAAACCTAACTAACCTAAGGACATCACACAACACCCAGTCATCACAAGGCAGAGAAAATCCCTGACCCCGCCGGGAATCGAACCCGGGAACCCGGGCGCGGGAAGCGAGAACGCTACCGCACGACCACGAGCTGCGGACTACATTTACTATTTCGATGTGTTTCTCCAATTCCTGAACATGTGCTTCAGGTGGTTGCATCACATGTTCAAAAATAAAATGCCCATACATATTACAGAAATGGATGTAAGTATGTCTGTATGAGTCCGTTCCACATCTTCTCCTAAACCACTGGACCGATGAACTCGGTACACATATACTTTACTGTCAGGAAAAAACTGGGGTGGGAGTAAGAACCGCATACCTGTCATAGTTCAGGAGATATTACGTCGAAAACACTCGTAAAAACTGCCGCATCATGTACGACGTTTCAATTTATTACTTTTGTGCTATCAAGTCTGCAACAAATTTCGCAGACAGTATCCACATACGCCGTTGAATGTACCTACAAAAATATATCATAATACGAAGCATAGTTCAACAGACATAAACACTGAGATTCGTGAAAAAATGCAGCATCATGAACGAAGTTTTATTTCATTTATTCTTTACTAATGAGGCACCCCTACAGTCGAGTCAACTTAAGGAGATCCCTGCACCTGACAGCGCTTTTGACTGCTTTCAACTGCGAAGCGCAGACGGCGGTCTACAAAGCTATAAAAGGGCGTTGCCATAGAGACGTTTACAAAATCGCGATGTAGAAACGCGAAGCAGCTGCGCCTAGTATACAGAAACTGTTGCATAATTTGAAAGGCGTTTTCACGAATAAATGGGAATTAAATTTTTTCCGATTTTACATTACAAACACAATTCTTTTTCAGTTTTCGTTTCTAACAGAAAATTGGCGAAATGAATAGTCGAGCACCGCCTTTGTCAGCTAATTAAAAAAAAAGTAACTTGTGGCGCCCAGTAGGGTGTTAGTACTACTTGTAATGTCAGGGGAGACAAGAATTTCCTTTCCTGCTCGTTGGGCACCCGCCCAGCATGTTTAACAGTCCTAGAGATCACGTAATTACCCCACATTTATCATCGCTCCATTAATTACTTGGACTTCAGGCGCTGCGTGGCCGTTCTATAAAAGGGACACGAAAGATGAGTTTAAAGCGGAAATTAAGTCTTCTGCGGCGCGTTCCTGCTGGGAGGTCAATAATTCAAGTTTGTAGAGGGAGTGACTTTCACAGACATTATGTCTGTGGTCTTTAACTGTTACCAACTGACAGAAAACGAACCGACCGTACAGTTTTCTCAGGTAGCCATTCAGCATTCTGTCCAAAGTAGCGGAATTCATGATCCCCGCATTTTCGAGCGCACTATATATCTACACTATGTGACCAAACATATCCGGACACCTCCAAAAACATACGTTTTTCATATTAGGTGCATTGTGCAGCCACGAACTGACAGGTAATCCATATCAGAGACCTCAGCAGTCATTAGGCATCGTGAGAGAACAGAATAGGGCACTCCGCGGAACTCACGGACTTCGAACGTCGTCAGCTGATTGGGTGTCACTTGTGTCATACGCCTGTACGCGAGATTTCCGCACTCCTAAACATCCCTAGGTCCATTGTTTCTCATGTGGTAGTGCAGTGGAAACGTGAAGGGACACGTACAGCACAAAAGCGTACAGGCCGACCTCGTCTGTTAGCTGACAGAGGCCGCCGACAGTTGAAGAGAGCCGTAATGTGTAATGGGCAGACAGACATCTATCCAGACCATCACACAGGAATGCAAACTGCATCAGGATCCACTGCCAGTACTATTACAGTTGGGCGGGAGGTGAGAAAACTTGGATTTCATGGTCGAGCGGCTGCTCATAAGCCACACATCACGCCGATAAATGCCAAACGACACCTCGCTTGGTCTAAGGAGCGTAAACATTGGACGATTGAACGGTGCAAAAACGTTGTGTGGAGTGACGAATCACGGTACACAATGCGGCGCTCCGATGGCAGGGTGTGGGTGGTAGTGTTATGGTGTGCTCGTGTTTGTCATGGAATGGGCTTGCACCCCTTGTTCTTTTGCTTGGCACTATCACATTACAGGCATACACTGATGTTTTAAGCACCTTTCTACTTCCCACTGTTGAAGAGCAATTCGGGGATGGTGACTGCATCTTTCAACACGATCGAGCACCTGTTCATAACGCACGGCCTGTGGCGGAGTAGTTACACGAGAATAACATCCCTGTAATGGACTGGCCTTCACAGAGTCCTGACCTGCAGCCTTTGGGATGTTTTGGAACGCCGACTTCGTGCCAGGCCTCACCACCGACATCGATACCTCTCCTCAGTGTAGCACTCGCTGAAGAATAGGCTGCCATTCCCCAAGAAACCTTCCAGCACCTGACTGAATGAGTGGAAGCTGTCATCAAGGCTAAGGGTGGGCCAGTACCATACTGAATTCTATCGTTACCGATGGACGGCGCCACGAACTTGTAAGTCATTTTCAGCCAGGTGTACGTTTGATCAAACAGTGTATATCCTCCAAACCACTGTGATGTGCAACCCAGAGGGTGATTCTCATTGAACTTCTTATCACGTTTCCTGTCCGTTCCACTTGCATATGATGGGCTCTATGCATAACTGCTGAAATATCTCTTTGCGTGCTACAATTAATCAAACCTTGTCCTCTCGCATTCCGTACGAGAGTGATACTCAGGTGACAGCAGTATATTCCTAAACTCCTCACTTAATGCTGTTAGTAGTATAAAAACCTGAATCTCGATCGCGAAGTATTTTTATGAACTTTTATTAACTTACGACTGGTTCCAATGCCTTACATGTCGTCATCCACATACAAGGTGTACCATAATTAATAGCGTGTACGCTGTAATGACTGATTCATCAAAGCTGGCCAGAAAAGAAAAAGAAAAATCATCTAAGTATGAATATTAGCTGCACACCTTGTCACATTGTGACGCACAGTGCAAGCCACCTTCGCAAATCCATTAACAGGTCACACGCATTGAGAAACCGCTGATTTCACGCTCACTGACTGCGAACTGGAGGCAAAAAGCGGATTAGTCATGCCCCATCTGTAAGCAGATAGCCCCAAATACTGTATCCATAGACACTCAAACATCCAGTGAGCAGCAGAGTTCCAAACTGAGAAGCGTCCAGCGAGCAGAAGAATTCCACTGAACAGCGCAGTTTCAGAGAGCAGCAGAGTTCCAGAGATCAGCACACTTCCAGCGAGCAGCACAGTTGCAGAGTGAGAAAATTCCAGCGGGCAGCACAGTTCCAGACCGAAAAGAGTACCAGATCGAGCAGCATCTGATGATCAACAGCCTTCAGCAAATCCGGTGTAAGTGAGCACTATCTTCATGTTAGGCTTGTACATTAAGAAGGACTAGCAAAAGTTTGCATTATGGTGTCTCTGGACTAGGGTTATTGATTTTCATCATTGATTTGCCTACATGTAACTAAGACTCGTCTGCGACGAGAACGTGTAGCTAATCGTTCAGTTAGGGCAAGAGAATCTGGCACTTCCGTCGCTGGTGGTCTGCAGTACCATAGGTTACTGTGTATATCCGAAACTGAACATAGTTATACGCTAGGGTGACCATTTGATCTCGTAACTGATTGAGGAATCTAGTAAGCCTCATCTGAGTTTCTGCAAACTTAGTTAACGAAGGCTATGTTGGCCTGATGCACTCGACGATGCCCTTTAGCTACACTGTCTAATGGATCGTCCTAAGAAATACCAAATTAAGATCAGTGTGAAGATGCCTAAATAAGGTGAAACGCGTAGTTGATAAATAAAAATAAAAACTAAAATTGCAACCAACACTGATTCAAAAAATACTAAAAAAATATACTCTGTGTTTTGCAGACGGCGGAGTTTCTAAAAAGGTAAATTTTGGAAACCAGGTCGAATCTACACCAGCCCTTCCTTCACCACAGAAATCAGAAGGCAGCTATGTTTGTAAGCTGCTCGACTGGCCTTTCCGCTGTAACGGAAACTGTTGGTGCTTTCGACGGCAGGTGTGTCCACAGAGCGCGCCGTCTTGAGATGGCAGCGGGTGGGGTGTAATCAAGGCGCCGCATTGTTTCGCAGGGAGCCGGTTCTCCCAGCGGAAGCGGGCTTGCCTTCTAATTGGCTCTTCCAAAAGTAAAGACGGTCTCGCTCATTCGGAGTCTCTACACAACTGAAACTACCACCACGGCCTCCCTGCTGCCGTCAACAACTGAGAGCCCATTGCAAGGGAGAGATTAAAAACACGAAAATATACGTTCTTCCCTAGGCGCTACTTCTCTCTCTCTCTCTCTTCGCGTCGGAACAAAATTCCGCACTGTGCGTTTTTGGCAATTTTAAAAAAAATGAAGTCTCGCTGCCGAATTTGCAACTATCGGGGAAAAAATGTAAGTGGCGCTCAAAAAGAAACGAGCCGGAGGCTGTAAAATGAAACCTGCTGAAGCGATCGTAATGCCGTCGCCTACGGGAGACGGCTTGTGCCCTAAAAAGCGCTGAGGATCCAGATTTGCTGGCAGAGGGACGTGGGTGCACGAGAAAGATAGGCCACGTATCGGATGTGACTCTGCACGTCAGGGAGCGTGAAACTGTTTCTGACGAGTTTAATCATCAACTGCGCGCTTAAATGCACGCAACCTCTCGATAGTATATGCCAATGTTAAAACCTTTAGTGGGTACCTTTTCATTGATCTGGTCCCCGCACGGAGCCGAACTCGCGCGAAGTATGGCGGCTGAGGCAACTAGTGTGACGTCACAAGCCCGTTGCGGGGCCCGTATTTCCCGTGAGTCCCGCGCAAACCACGTGACGACAGTGCACGCACATGCTCGCATCAACAGCCCATTCTACTCGCAAGGGAAGGCTATGACGTCGGGATTAACGATTTACCTCAAACTTTGTACACCTTCAGAGCAACATTAAAAGAACATAAGCAGTAAGATGTACTACTCTGACAATGCCCAGAAAATCGTAAGTTTTACGTGTCTATTATGTAACTGACGTATTTCACCACTGTGATGTTTGAATACTCCATTAGCGCTTGACACAGTCACGTCGATTAAATATATTTGGGCGTAACATTGCAGAGCGGTATGAAGTGGGACAAGCATGTAATGGCAGTTGTGGAGAAGGCGGATAGTCGTCTTCGGTTCATTCGTAGAATTTTGGGAAGATGTGATTCATGTGTAAAGGAGACCGCTTATAAAACACTAATACGACCTACTGTTGACTACTGCTCGAGCGTTTGGGATCCCTATCAGGTCGGATTGAGGGAGGACATAAAAACAACTCAGAGGCAGACTGCTAGATTTGTTACTGGTAGGTTTGATCATGACGCGAGTGTTACGGAAATGCTTCAGGAACTCGGGTGGGAGTCTCTAGAGGAAAGGAGGCGTTCTTTTCGTGAATCGCTACTGAGGAAATTTAGAGAACCAGCATTTGAGGCTGACTGCAGTACAATTTTACTGCTGCGAACTTCACATATCCCGGAAAGACCACAAAGATAAGATAAGAGTGATGTAATTTATACGACATTTGAGACTTAGCATAATGAAAAACAAACACGTGCATTTTCATGAAGTTGTAGACAATTTCATATGTTATTCGACTATTCACCATTTGTAATTACATTTTCATGGACGAGGGACTGTCTTGGAAAGCGCAACTCGAACCTCGATAAATAATGATGCGAATGACGTTATTCACAACCAGCGATATAGTAAGTCACAATGTGCCAGACCACAAGAGTAATGTAGAAATATACGTCGGATGTGCTCTCGACAGGCCGGCCATTGTGGCCATGCGGTTCTAGGCACTTCAGTATGGAACTGCACGACCGCTACGGTCGCAGGTTCGAATCCTGCCTCGGGCATGGATGTGTGTGATGTCCCTAGCCCGTTGGCTGGTACTGCTCAAAGCATTGTTTCACTTGCAAGTGGAGCATTCCGAACCACAGGCACTGCTGCCCGGAGGAGAGGGTGTGGCCCACCAGGATCGATCACAACAGTACATTCTGCAACAGACAAGATGAGACCAACGTCGAAAAGCGGGAGCAATTGCAACCACATTTAGCAAGACTGCAAGAAAAGCAATTTCACGCTTCACAGTGGCATAGGCGACTGAATATGAATAGGGGTGGTCTCTCTGCCCGACGACCTGTAAGTCGCGTTCCCTTGACACCCGCACATCGATGGCACTGGTTACGCTGGAGCCAAGAGCATAGGGACTAGACCAACGAAAGATAAGGCGGCGCGATCTGCTCCGATCAGAGCAGATTCCGTCTGGGAGAGGTCCCAAGCGAAGCAATCTACTTTTTGAAACTGTCTATACGGTGATGTAAGCTAGGATCCCAGGTGGCACAAACTGCAGCCATTCACCCTGGCGGTCTGTCGTTTCCGAATATCTGACGAAAAAGAAAACCAGAATTTTGTGAATATTAATTTATATTTATCTGTTCTAATATTCAATTAAATGAAAATTCCGACCTATCAGTTAAAAAAACTAGAAGACGAAATAATCTATTTATATTTCGTAAATGGTAGGATAAATGTATTTTTGTTACCAGTTACGCAAATTTTTGCACGGTAATCGTCATAAAAATATTTAAAACGTAATAAAATTATGGAGATGAAAGTTTTAATGAAAGACGGGTTTACAAGTAAAACGAAATCCAAGCAAACGAGAACTAGATATAACGAACGCAATAATCAGGACGAAAAAGGAGGCGTTAAAACAAAAGAAATTAAATCGAAATTAATACATAAAATTAATTAAAAAGACATGAACAAAGATTGCAAATGCAGAAAGAATGGCAGGATGAAAAATGAGAGCAAATGAAGAACTTGATATTACGATTAAAATTATGCGACAAAGGAATGGAATTAAAAATTACACCGAGTGAGGTGACGCAGTGGTTAGCACACTGGACTCGCATTCGGGAGGGCGACGGTTCAATCCCGCGTCCGGCCATCCTGATTTAGGTTTTCCGTGGTTTCCCTAGATCGCTCCAGGCAAATGCCGGGATGGTTCCTTTGAAAGGCCACGGCCGGCTGCCTTCCCCGTCTTTCCCTAATCCGATGAGATCGATGACCCCGCAGTTTGGTCTCTTCCCCCAAACAACCCAACCCTAAAAATTACATTTAAATCAATTCATGGAATGAAAATGATAATGAAAGGCATTTCGACAAAGATTTTTTTAAAAAAAGAATATTGCCCCTGACGAGATACGAATCCACAAACTCATGCACACCAAGCTGTTATCCTATCCATTATACCACGCAATCAGACGATGAAACGTAATTTTTTGAGCGCTGTTGAGTGGCACACAAAATTCCGAATTTTCTTTCGTGAATTACTCGGACACGAGAGCCCACTGGATGAATGGCTGGACTGTGAGATATCTGGGATCTTAACCTACATCACCGAGTAGACAGTTTCAAGAAGTCTATCGCACCGCTGGGGACCTCTCCTTGCGTGTAGTGATTCCTGGACGTACCCTTATATAGCGGGAGGTGGAAACACGTAACGCACGCAGGAACACTGTTGAACATGAACGGAATGGTGGTGCAGCTGTTATCGTGTGGGGAGGCATGATGTTGCATGGACGTACCGACTTCCAAATATTTGAACACAGCACACTCACCGGTCGAGGTACTTGGGACACTCTACTTCTTCCTCTATACGTCTTTTAATGGGTGCATTCAGTCATGACTTCATTTTTATGGACGACAGCATCGCAGGTTCAGCTCTTCGAACGAGAGGCTATTCGGCGAATTTACTGGCCAGCTAATTCCTCCGACTTAAATCCCGCCCCACACGTGTGGGATGGATCTCATTTTATTCGTTGTAGGTCGTTGTATTTGTTCGGGCGGACGTCCCATGACGCTTGTTCATCGTCCGTCCATTAACTCAGCTTTTTTTCCTTACAGAGGGCAGCTAATCATCTGACCGAACACGCTGAGCTACGGTGCTGGCAATTGGGAGAGACCGTAGCAACTCCCTACCAACCTCGTCACCAGCATTCTGGCACGTTCACCGTCCGCTGTGAACACACACCCTATCAAGAACCATGTCCAGTCTTTTGTAATGTCCAGGGGATCATCATAAATCGCGGAGACTTCAAAGTAGCACTGTCGTTGAAGAGTGTAATTCCTGTTCATCTCATAGGACATTTCTATTACCTTCTGCACTGCACTGAACTACGCTGTAGAAGTTCTTTCTCTGCATGGTCCAAGTTTCATCAAGCTGTGCTATTTGGCAGTAACACATTGTACGAAAGTTACTTTCGTCCGTAAGTTTTGTACACTGCTGTGGTTTACTTTCCGGCGCCATCGTACACAATTTCAGCAAGCACCAACCGTTTCGCCAGTCACACTATTAAGTCAACAAGATATTTTGCATGAGGAATGCATCATTACGTTTGATTTGCACGGGAAAGGACAGAAACGAAGGTTTCGTTTCCAAGAAACTTTTTCTAAATACTTAGCTGGTGAGACAGGCACAGCAGGTCAGTGTACCAACTTCGATGATGATAATAATAATAATAATATGATGATGATGATGATCAAATTGCTGGTAATAGCTTCAGCCTCTAAAAGACAGAATTATGATAATTACGGCGATGAAAAACTCTGAAACTTTTAATAATAATCCAAAACACAAATGACGTGTTTGTGTGCTACTTGATGGTAATATTTCCGTATTATAATGGGAGATTGTGCATTTATTATTAATAAATTTATTTTTGAAAAAAGCTATATAAAGAGCGCATGTGAGTCCCGAAACTTGTAATTCCGTTTTGAAATTGTGTGTCATTCTGCCGGAAAATAACGTATTTTCAAAACAAGCTTTATGACTTTCATTCGGTTTGTTACAACCGGAAAGAAGTGAATTCCAGTCGTCCCTACATTGAGAATAATTAGTATCTGTCAACAATATTTTAATTTATCATCTCCATTTCCGTTCATTTCATAGCTTTGTTACGCACGTGTAGAAATTTCCGCTTCGCATATTTGGTTTATTGGAAGTGGATCAAATATAATGCTCCTGGCACCGATGTCGAAATTAGAGGGATATGTAGGTGACAGTACGTTTGTCTCTGGGGACTCATACTGAAGTTACGTCAAAGCGCGGAAAAGCTGCGGATGGGAGATGTAAAGCGCGACCGTGTGTGTGTGTGTGTGTGTGTGTGTGTGTGTGTGTGTGTGTGTGTGTGTGTGATACAGACAGAAGGGACGAAGAGGTAGAAAGAAATGGAGGCAAATATATATTTGCCTGGAGCGAGACACGTTGCTGATTTCTGCATCCTATAATTTAATAAACGTTAATTAATGTTAGTACTTGCTTGCTATATCCGAGTCTTTTTTTTATATTCCTTGCTCGCGTTTGACACAAAATACGTAAACTGGTTAATTTTCTCGGTGTGTGTGGGTGTTAATGCGCGACCGAATCAGCGTTGTTAGGTCCGTCACGGTTGACGGTTACGTTTGAAGTGATCAGTCACCTCTGCATCTCCCCCACACACTGGCTTAATCCGCGTTACGGCACGGACAACGGGTGTCGGCTTTCCAGTACTGATATTCTTGTGCGTAAACACGGGCACTAACTAATGGTACGCTACGCTGCTGCTGTGAATTCTGTTTGAAGTAGATATTCAGGTCATCGCGGTCCCAATTGGTTTCTTTTTTGCTGCTGTGTAATATTTATTATTATTTTATTTTCTCAAGGAAAGGACAGGTACTTAATTTCAGTTTCTATAGCGAGCCGAGCCCCTTATCTACTTCCGCTCCGGCATCTAGTACAACGCTCGCGACGCTAAGTAAAACTAGTAGCGTCGCGCTACAGCGCCCAGTGGGCAACGCAGAGTACCTAGAAAATGGTTCAAATGGCTCTGAGCACTATGGGACTTAACATCCGAGGTCACCAGTCCCCTAGAACTTAGAACTACTTAAACCTAACTAACCTCAGGACATCACACACATCCATGCCCGAGGCAGGATTCGAACCTGCGACCTTAGCAGTCGTGCGGTTCCGGACTGAAGCGCCTAGAACCGATCGGTCACCGCGGCCGGCAAAGTACTTAGAACGCCGCACACAGTACACTAGCATATCAGATATACAGGGTAGGTCACCTAATGTTACCGCTGGATATATTTCGTAAACCACATCAAATACTGACGAACCGATTCCACAGACCGAACGTGAGGAGAAGGGCTAGTGTAATTGGTTAATACAAATCATAAAAAAATGCACGGATGTATGTTTTTTAACACAAACCTACTTTTTTTTTAAATGGAACCCCGTTAGTTTTGTTAGCACATCTGAACATATAAACAAATACGTAATCAGTGCCGTTTGTTGCATTGTGAAATGTTAATTACATCCGGAGATATTGTAACCTAAAGTTGACGCTTGAGTACCACTCCTCCTTTGTTCGATCGTGTGTATCGGAGAACACCGAATTACGTAGGGATCCAAAGGGTACGGTGATGGACGTTAGGTACAGAAGAGACTGGACCAGCACATTACGTCCACATGCTAACACCTTTTTATTGGTCAGATGTACATAACCATGGGGGGTGAGGTATATGTACACACGTGGTTTCCGTTTTCAATTACGGAGTGGAATAGTGTGTGTCCCGACATGTCAGGCCAATAGATGTTCAATGTGGTGGCCATCATTTGCTGCACACAATTGCAATCTCTGGCGTAATGAATGTCGTACACGCCGCAGTACATCTGGTGTAATGTCCCCGCAGGCTGCGACAATACGTTGTTTCATATCCTCTGGGGTTGTAGGCACATCACGGTACACAGTCTCCTTTAACGTATCCCACAGAAATAAGTCCAGAGTTGTAAGATCAGGAGGACGGGCTGGCCAATTTATGCGTCCTCCACGTCCTATGAAACGCCCGTCGAACATGTACCTCACCCCTCATGGTAATGTACATGTGCGTCAGTGAAAAAGACCAATAAAAAGGTGTTAGCATGTCTCTTCTGGACCTAACGTCCATCACCGTTCCCTTTGGACCCCTACGTAATTCGGTGCTCTCCGATACACACGATCGAACAAAGGAGGAGTGGTACTCAAGCGTCAACTTTAGGTTACAATATCTCCGGATGTAATTAACATTTCACAATGCAACAAACGGCACTGATTACGTATTTGTTTATATGTTCAGATGTGCTAACAAAACTAACGGGGTTCCATTTAAAAAAAAACGTAGGTTTGTGTTAAAAAACATACATCCGTGCATTTTTTTATGATTTGTATTAACCAATTACACTAGCCCTTCTCCTCACGTTCGGTCTGTGGGATCGATTCGTCAGTATTTCAAATGGTTCAAATGGCTTTGAGCACTATGGGACTTAACATCTATGGTGATCAGTCCCCTAGAACTTAGAACTACTTAGTTCTAACTACTTAGTTAGTTAGGTAACTAACCTAAGGACATCACACAACACCCAGTCATCACGAGGCAGATAAAATCCCTGACCCCGCCGGGAATCGAATCGTCAGTATTTGATGTGGTTTACGAAATATATCCAGCGGTAACGTTAGGTGACTCACCTTGTATATCGTAGCTACTCGCAGCATATATTTTATATGGACGACTTGGGAAGTAGATATGGGACTGGGCTCTCTACTGGCGGCCGGAATTTGAGGTCTGGTAACTGGCAGCTAGGGCCTATATAGGTGGCGTTTCTGGTAAGACGGCATCAGTCGTTGAGCGGGCGCGCATGCAGCAGCATCGACGCAGACTGCTTGTGCCGCGTTATTTTAGGAGGAGGAGGCGTTCGCGCCTTACAGTGTATAAAGGTACTGATAATATATCTATTACTACGAAGAGCGGAGTAGGTGCCCAAGTTATTCTTCATGGTCCTCCAGTGTTTTGTGGATGCGTACTGAGTTTTACACTTACCAATGCTGATGCTAGTGCACATGCTAATGTTTGGGTTACTGTGGCTCTAGCCTGTGGTGGTAAAGTGGAGACTGTATCCGGGCTGGAGACTTTCAACAGCCGAGACATCATTGCTTATCGTACATTTCAGGTATGTCTAGTGTATAACAGAGATCGTGGTTCATCTTACTGTATGTCTACAATGCCGTTAGTTCTTAGGACAAGGAATCGTTGTAAAGTAAATGGATCAGAGTCTGTGTCCGTGTGGGGTAGAGATGCACTGAATTGTGCCAAAATTAAAGTTGTTGGTGATGTGTGACACTTTGCTATAGAAACTGACATAAAGGAATTTTCCTAAAGTCTGCGACATCGCATTGTTGGAGCTGTGAATCGATAACGAAAGACGAACTGCTTCGCGTGTGTCAGGAAATGAACCACCGTTTTGACATTTGGCGTGTAACACCGGTGCTCACACTGAATGCATAAAAATTTGAACTCTTCTCTTCCCAGGAAAGTCGGAACTGTGTTTCTATCATCTGTCGTTTCGAAGCAATAAATGTTTGAAATCTGTTCCTTATTTTTGAATAGCCCTGTATTTTAGTAAACGTTAGCTCCGATACTATGTTGTTTTATGTTCTGCATGAACTGAATTGTAAAGTAAGCAATTGGCTCATGCTTCTGGATTGTAGAATTGTATGAGATGCAAAAAACGGTGGAGGGAAGTCGCTCCGCAACGGGATGTTTAGGCCGGACGGTAGAAGGTGGGTAGACGCGAAGTCGTACGGAAGGTATTTGTGGCAGAACGGGCCGCGCGGGGAAGCCGCGCCGTTTGAGGCGCCTTGTCACAGTCCGTGAGGCTGCACCCGTCGCCGGTTCAAGCCCTCCCTCGGGTACAAGTGGGTGTGTTTTCCTTGGCGTGAGTAATTTTAAGTTAGATTAAGTATTGTGTAAGTATAGGGACCGATGACCTCACCAGTTTCATCCCATAGAAAAATACCTCCACTATTGTCTTTTAGAGGCTAAAGAAAACAGTGTACGTTATTGTGAAGTAATTTGTTTCCACTGTCCGTAAACAGAATGCAGTTTATCATCCCATGTAGGCTTTCACGTCCGGCGTCTTCATCACTAAACACTTCCGGGCTAAATTGCCGTGGTCGATCTGTAGAACTTCTTCTCCCT